>NC_053393.1:561217279-561517279 GCF_905171765.1 Bufo bufo
AGTGGGTACAGATATATAGTATATACAGCAGTGTACTGATATGTGAGGTACGAGGTATAATAGATGCAGTGTGTACAGATATATAGTATATACAGCAGTGTACTGATATGTGAGGTACGAGGTATAATAGATGCAGTGTGTACAGATATATAGTATATACAGCAGTGTACTGATATGTGAGGTATGAGGTATAATAGATGCAGTGTGTACAGATATATATTATATACAGCAGTGTACTGATATGTGAGGTATAATAGATGCAGTGTGTACAGGTATATAGAATATACAGCAGTGTACTGATATGTGAGGTACGAGGTATAATAGATGCAGTGTGTACAGATATATAGTATATACAGTAGTGTACTGATATGTGAGGTATGAGGTATAATAGATGCAGTGTGTACAGATATACAGTATATACAGCAGTGTACTGATATGTGAGGTACAAGGTATAATAGATGCAGTGTGTACAGGTATATAGAATATACAGCAGTGTACTGATATGTGAGGTACGAGGTATAATAGATGTAGTGTGTACAGATATATAGTATATACAGCAGTGTACTGATATGTGAGGTATGAGGTATAATAGATGCAGTGTGTACAGATATATAGTATATACAGCAGTGTACTGATATGTGAGGTACGAGGTATAATAGATGCAGTGTGTACAGATATATAGTATATACAGCAGTGTACTGATATGTGAGGTACGAGGTATAATAGATGCAGTGTGTACAGATATATAGTATATACAGCAGTGTACTGATATGTGAGGTACGAGGTATAATAGATGCAGTGTGTACAGATATATAGTATATACAGTAGTGTACTGATATGTGAGGTATGAGGTATAATAGATGCAGTGTGTACAGGTATATAGAATATACAGCAGTGTACTGATATGTGAGGTACGAGGTATAATAGATGCAGTGTGTACAGATATATAGTATATACAGTAGTGTACTGATATGTGAGGTATGAGGTATAATAGATGCAGTGTGTACAGATATATAGTATATACAGCAGTGTACTGATATGTGAGGTACAAGGTATAATAGATGCAGTGTGTACAGGTATATAGAATATACAGCAGTGTACTGATATGTGAGGTACGAGGTATAATAGATGCAGTGTGTACAGATATATAGTATATACAGCAGTGTACTGATATGTGAGGTATGAGGTATAATAGATGCAGTGTGTACAGATATATAGTATATAAAGCAGTGTACTGATATGTGAGGTACGAGGTATAATAGATGCAGTGTGTACAGATATATAGTATATACAGCAGTGTACTGATATGTGAGGTACGAGGTATAATAGATGCAGTGTGTACAGATATATAGTATATACAGCAGTGTACTGATATGTGAGGTACGAGGTATAATAGATGCAGTGTGTACAGATATATAGTATATACAGCAGTGTACTGATAGGTGAGGTACGGTGTATAATAGATGCAGTGTGTACAGATATATAGTAAATACAGAAGTGTACTGATATGTGAGGTACAAGGTATAATAGATGCAGTGTGTACAGGTATATAGAATATACAGCAGTGTAATGATATGTGAGGTACGAGGTATAATAGATGCAGTGTGTACAGATATATAGTATATACAGCAGTGTACTGATATGTGAGGTATGAGGTATAATAGATGCAGTGTGTACAGATATATAGTATATACCGCAGAGTACTGATATGTGAGGTATGAGGTATAATAGATGCAGTGTGTACAGATATATAGTATATACAGCAGTGTACTGATATGTGAGGTACGAGGTATAATATATGCAGTGTGTACAGATATATAGTATATACAGCAGTGTACCGAGATGTGAGGTATGAGGTATAATAGATGCAGTGAGTACAGATATATAGTATATACAGCAGTGTACTGATATGTGAGGTACAAGGTATAATAGATGCAGTGTGTACAGATATATAGTATATACAGCAGTGTACTGATATGTGAGGTATGAGGTATTATAGATGCAGCGTGTACAGGTATATAGTAAATACAGCAGTGTATTGACACCTCGTACCTCACATATCAGTACACTGCTGTGTACTATATATCTGTACACACTGCATCTATTATACCTCACATATCAGTACACTGCTGTATATACTATATATCTGTACACACTGCATCTATTATACCTCATACCTCACATATCAGTACACTGCTGTATATACTATATATCTGTACACACTGCATCTATTATACCTCGTACCTCACATATCAGTACTCTGCGGTATATACTATATATCTGTACACACTGCATCTATTATACCTCGTACCTCACATATCAGTACACTGCTGTATATACTATATATCTGTACATATTGCATGTATAATACTGTGTAATATATGCAGTGTGTGTGTGTATGTGTATATATATATATACATACACACAGAGCAGTGTTTTGATGTGAGACATACAAGGTATAATACTGCAGATGCAGTGTTTACAGAAATATGTGGTCAGTTATACATTATGGTCACTGTGTGTGTGAGGTACATGAGGTAGTGGTCACTGTAACTGTCTGAAGTATTATACATGAGTGAGCAATGAGTAAAAACAGGGCAGGGGGGGGGGGGGGGGTAAATGATCAGAAGTGGAGGACCTCCTCTTACCACTCCATTCCAGTCTGTATGGATCAATGCAGAGCTGCTTGTGAACTTCTAATACTTGCTGTTAGTGGTTGAAGGACCTGTGATGATGTCATCACAGGTCCTGGCAGATATACCTTTGAAACCTAGGAACTACACCATTTTTGGCGCAGTTCCTTTGCTAGATTCTGCAGGACCTGTGATGCTGAAGACGATGTCATCACAGGTCCTGGCAGATGCACTGTTCTAACCTGGGAACTACACTTTACACTGTGCAGTTCCCTTACAGGACCTGTGACATCATCAAAGGTCCTTTAGCTTTAGAAAGATAAACAGGAACAATTAGGGGGCGGGGCCTCTTCTCCACTTCGGGCCCCTCTTTCTCACGGGCCCCATAGCAGCTGCGTGGTCTGCATATATGGTAGGTACGCCACTGCCCTCCATAAACCATCATCACCTATATGACAATAAACACCTCAATAACCAAGGAGTCAGCCTTCTAGCCAAAGAATTCAAAGACATAGTGCTCCCCAGAGACCCCCGGCCCAGACCCTACACAAGACAAAAGCCAATGGAAAAGTCACCAACAACAAATAGACCTGAAACCTCATACCCTCCTCAACAAACTGGAAATGGTGACCTTTACCCAAAATATGACCATCAGAGGTACAAACCATGGAGGAATCCACCTGCCTCACATAGAGTAATGCAGAGCAGAGATGTTGAGGAGATAAAGACCCTGCTCCGCACTCTGTGCAGAACACTGACTGGACCAAACTGCTAGAATGTGGCCACCAGTCTATAATCCAGCTTGTCCTACACAGGACAGCTCATTACAAGGTATACATTCAGGGCCTGAACGCTTCAGCCTTCGGATGTAAGACGCACAATCCAGACTTTACCCAAAGACTAAAAAACATTGACATACAGATCCTCCTAGAAACATGGACTAAAACAGAGAATAAATCCTTGGTGCCCACCGGATACAAGGAGATCTCTGTCCCTGCTCTGAAAAACAAAAGCATCAAGCTGGGCTGGAGCTCAGGAGGAATATTAGTCTGGTATAAAGAGGAGCTCCATGAGCAGATCAGACCATTAAAGAGAGGAGACAGCCACATCTGGGTAAGGATAGGCCGCTCCATCCTCACCTCTCGGGCTGACGTCTACCTCTGTGCAAGTCCACCAGAGTCTCCATACTTCAATCCCGACAGCTTTTAGATCCTACAGAGGGAAGCCGCCCATTTTCAGGCTCTGGGCAATGTTCTCATCTTTGAAGACATCAATGCAAGAACAGGGAGGGAGAGAGACTACCTGACAACTGACGGAAATGTCTATATATTCGGAGCAGACACTGTGACAGCTCAGTGCACACCGAGAGGAGCAGCTATGACAGCACAGTAAATAAAAGTGGCAGAACATTGCTGAACTTATGTCGAAACCTCGGACTTCATATTCTCAATGGCGGCACCAAGGGAGACTCTCTCAGTAGATATACCCTAAACTCCCATGTAGGCAACAGTGTGGTAGACTATGCCATCACAGATATGGACCCCAAAAATGTCGCCCCACAGACACCTGTCAGACCACAACCAACTGCTCCTATACATAAAATCCACAAGTAAACCACCGGCACAAACATCACAGCAGACCGGCCTCTTTAGCCTACCTCCATCTTTTAAATGGTCCAAGATGTCAGCCCCAAAGTATATGGAGACCATAAACAGTGCAGAGATCCAGGAGATGCTCCATAACTTCCATAGGAAAGTGTATGAGCTGAATCCAGAAGGAGTAAATCTCGCAGTAAGGGACTTTAATAATCTACTTTACACCATGGCGGAAATGTCTGACCTCAAAAGATGCAACAAAAGGCCAAAAAAGCAACAACCCAACAGTTGGTTCGACCGGGAGTGTAAAGATATAAGGATGGCGCTAAGAATGGTCTCAAATAGGAAACACCAAGATCCGAACAACCCCAGTCTGAGGGAAGCCTACAACAACATACAAAGGCAATACAAAAATACCCTCAGAAAGAAAAAGCAAGGCAACATCTCAACCAAGCTCCTCCAACTCCAAGATGCTCTCCAGGACAACTCCTTCTGGGAACTATGGAAGCAGATGGACAAAACCAGCAAGAACACCAACCTCCACATCCAAAACGGCAACATCTGGCTCCAGTACTTCAAGGATCTTTACAAAGCCATCTCGAGGGAGGACCAAAGCCCAGAACAAAAAGAAATCATAAAAAAGCTGAAGGACATGGAGGAAAAAATCAAAGATTTCCAAAACCCTCTAGAAACACTGATCACGCTGCAGGAGATAACAGAGAGGATCTCAATGATAAAGAGTAAAAAAGCCACGGACCAGATGGGATCCTTCCAGAAATGATCAAATACAACCCGCCAGGTATCCAGGCCGCATTAGTAAAACTCTACAATGTTGTGCTGAGTGCTGGCTACTTCCTCCAGAGCTGGAACCAGGGCATCATCACCCCCATACACAAGGGTGGAGACAGGTACGACCTAGCCAACTATCGAGGGATATGCGTCAGCAGCAACCTGGGAAAACTCCTCAGCAGTATCCTGAATAAGAGGATCCTCAGCTTCCTCACCCAGCACAACATCCTCAGCAGAAGCCAAGCAGGCTTCATACCAAACCACCGCACCACGGACCACATCTACACCCTGCAGAACCTCATCAAGAGCCATGTCCACAATACAAAGCATGGAAAGATCTATGCCTGCTTTGTGGACTTTAAGAAGGCCTTTGACTCAGTGTGGCATCCGGGCCTATTCCTGAAACTTCTTGAAAGCGGAATAGGAGGAAAAACATATGATGTCATCAGAAGTTCCTACACTGAGAACAGATGCAGCGTGAAGGTAAATGGGAGCAGAATGGCTTATTTACGGCAGAGCCAAGGAGTCAGACAGGGCTGCAGCCTCAGTCCAACCCTGTTAACCATCTACATCAATGAGCTGGCGGCGGGTCTGGAGTCCTCCTCAGCACCTGGTCTCACCCTCCATGACACCGAGGTGAAATTTCTCCTTTATGCAGATGATCTTCTGCTACTATCGCCAACTGAGAAAGGTCTCCAAGATAACCTGAAAATCCTGGAGAAGTTCAGTAACACGTGGGCACTGCCCATCAATCCAAAGAAAACCAACATGGTGTTCCAGAAAAGAAACCGAAAAGCAGTCGGGCGTCCTCCCTTCCTGCTAAACAACTGCACACTTTCTGAAACCGACAGCTACACCGACCTGGGCCTAGAAATCAGCCAATCAGGGAGTTTTAAGAAAACCATGGAAACTCTAAAAGACAAGGCGAGCAAAACCTTCTATGCCATCAGAAGGCGTCTGTATTACCTTAAAGCACCAGTGACCGTCTGGCTTAAAATCCTTGACACCATCATCGCCCCAATACTCCTGTATGGCAGCGAAGTCTGGGGCCCAGACATATACCCAGACCGGGCAAAGTGGGTCTCTGGGCCAACAGAACTATTCCACCTAGAACTCTGCAAACACTTTCTCCAGGTCAACAGGGGCACCTCAAACAGCGCCTGTCGAGCAGAACTGGGCAGATTACCACTCTACTTTACTGTCCAGAAGAGGGCACTATCATTAAGAGCCCATCTGCATAGCAGCAGTCCCAGCTCCTACCATCACAAAGCCTTGCTACACCAAGAAGCCCCAGAAATACAAAGCACCCTGCAACAAGTCACCCAAACCCAGCCTGCCCAAGCCACCAACCAATATAGCCTGACAAAGGGCGAAATCCAGAGGACGATACACAAATACAAAGAAGAATATATTAGCGTCTGGAGGAACGACATACGAACATCACAGAAGCTGACAGTATACCAGAGCCTGCAGAGGGAGTACAAACTGGCCTCATATCTGGAGAAACTCCCCAAAACCAAGAGACCGACAGATCCTGAGCCGGTACAGACTGAGCGCCCACAGCCTGCTCATTGAATACGGACGTCACCGACAGAGGTACATGCCCAGGGAGAGCAGACTGTGCCAGCAGTGCGACCAGGACGCCATGGAGGATGAGGCTCATTTCCTGCTGCGGTGCCCAAAATACTCAGCAGTGAGGGAGACTGACTTCAGGAGACTGTCTGATCTCTGCCCAGACTTCACCTCCATGGAGGAGGAAGAGAAACTCTCCATACTGCTGGGGGAAGATGAGAACACAGCGGCCACAGCAGCACAATATATTACTGCCTGCCATGAGAGGAGCCTGATATACCATGGACTCCTATACCCCCACCCTGTATATGTCCCCATCCCCCAACCCTACCCAATTATTTCCCACTTGCTTTGGCAATGCTAAAATGTATTTAGTCCTGACAATAAAGCTTATTTGATTTGATTTGATAGATAATAGATAGATATGAGATAGACAGACAGATAGAGTGCCCTCTGTTAGATGCATGTTTCGTGGTCTTTCTACGTGCAGACACATGGCGGCTCCTTCTCCGCGGCTCCTTCCCCTGGCGGTCACCTGTAGATCTGATCAGTATTTTCTGTGGCTGAATATCTATGAGTGGAGCCAGTATTTCGGCGTCTTATCTCCGCCGCATACTTCTCATCGCTTCGCTTCATTCTGTTCCTGCCAAGGCGGAGAGGGAGATAAAACTAGAGATATTTTCTATGAAATCGTCAGAAAACATCTATTGCTTAAGCTTGTTCTCCTAACAGTTCTTGGATCAGACTTCAAAGCGGCAGAGAAAGTCCTATGTGCAGAGCGTCCATCGCCTCCCTCAGCCAATATTAGCTTCTAATTGCAGTCCTGACCCCGGGTCAAGCCTCTCGGTTCTTAGCGCTGAGATAAGACGCCGATCCTTCCCTGTGGAGTGCGGATGTGTTTACAAGAAGGGACGTCCGGCACCGGAGCAGCACCGGATCTGAAGAGGACCCCACGTGAAGGGGACTTAAAGGGACAAGACGCCACATTTAAAGGGCAACTCGTGACACCATCGGATCTGGTCATTCACTCCCATCATGTCTCTGTAATATTTACTGTCTGTTACAATGTATCAGTATCAGCAGTCTCCTCCTCTTAGTGACATGTGACCTCTGGGCTGCTCTCTAATGTTTACTGTCTGCTACAATGTATCAGTATCAGCAGCTTCCTCCTCCTCTTAGTGACATGTGACCTCTCGGCTGCTCTCTAATGTTTACTGTCTGTTACAATGTATCAGTATCATCAGTCTCCTCCTCCTGGTCACATGTGACCTCTCGGCTGCTCTCTAATGTTTACTGTCTGTTACAATGTATCAGTATCAGCAGTCTCCTCCTCCTCCTGGTGACATGTGACCTCTCGGCTGCTCTCTAATGTTTACTGTCTGTTACAATGTATCATTATCAGCCTCCTCCTCCTGGTGACATGTGATCTCTCAGCTTCTCTCTAATGTTTACTGTCTGTTACAATGTATCATTATCAGCAGTCTCCTCCTCCTGGTGACATGTGACCTCTCAGCTTCTCTCTAATGTTTACTGTCTGTTACAATGTATCAGTATCAGCAGTCTCCTCCTCCTGGTGACATGTGACCTCTGGGCTGCTCTCTAATGTTTACTGTCTGTTACAATGTATCAGTATCAGCAGTCTCCTCCTCCTGGTGACATGTGACCTCTCAGCTGCTCTCTAATGTTTACTGTCTGTTACAATGTATCAGTATCAGCAGTCTCCTCCTCCTGGTGACATGTGACCTCTCAGCTGCTCTCTAATGTTTACTGTCTGTTACAATGTATCAGTATCAGCAGTCTCCTCCTCCTGGTGACATGTGACCTCTCGGCTGCTCTCTAATGTTTACTGTCTGTTACAATGTATCATTATCAGCCTCCTCCTCTATGTGTCCTCATCAGAGCTGCTGGGGGGCACACAGGGTTGCCAACCAGAATGTTTTTTTTTTTTTTTTAACAACTTATCCCAAAATCACGGACAACCAACATTTTTCACGGACTAATTGGAAACCCATAATAAATGATAACTACTATAAGTAGCGCACGTCTACCGCTCAATGTACCGATGACGACTCATCACCAGCAGTTACTGGGAGCTGTACAATGATGAGAATTACCACCAAAATATTCCAGTCAAGAACCACAGCCTCAAAAAAGTCACGGACACATCAATTTTTTTCACGGACACAGTAAAAAAGTTGCCTAATTTTACTGACTGTCCAGAAATGTCTTGATGTTTGGCGACCCCGGGGGCACATGATGGGATCACACTTAGGACCCCCTAATGCTGTAGTAGGGTCTATAGGAAGGGGTTGTCCAGATCAGCCCCGCGTAGTCTACAGGCGTTCAGTGTACACAGAGCTCAATTCAGACGTCGCCCGGGGTTTCCTGTCTGCGGCATGTTGTAATGATCAGCGGCGCCTTGGCTCGGAACAGGTGCTGCCGCTGCTCCTAGATCCAGACTACAGTCTCCTGTCATCTTTATAATTATTAGACTGTTACACTGTAACGAATAGACTTGGCTCGACCCGAGATTTCCTCGTCCCCGGAGCACAGATAATATAAATTAATTCGCCGTGACCTCCGCAGAACCCCCGCCACTTTCATCCAACCATAATTAAGAAGAGTAATGGCCGCCTTGTGTCCAGAATGAGTTGGTGATAAGAAGAAGATGGCGGTAACATTTGCCAGGATTTTCATAGTCTCCTGCGCTGATCCTTAAGACACTTTACTTGAGCTGAGGTTCATGTTGAGATGGAGAGGCGCCAAGACCCAGTCAGCTCCAACCACCTCCAGACCATAGAAGACAGTGGGCCGGGAGAGAAGCTCACACCTCCAGACCATAGAAGACAGTGGACCGGGAGAGAAGCTCACACCTCCAGACCATAGGAGACAGTGGACCGGGAGAGAAGCTCACACCTCCAGACCATAGGAGACAGTGGACCGGGAGAGAAGCTCACACCTCCAGACCATAGGAGACAGTGGACCGGGAGAGAAGCTCACACCTCCAGACCATACAAGACAGTGGACCGGGAGAGAAGCTCCTACCTCCAGACCATACAAGACAGTGGACCGGGAGAGAAGCTCACACCTCCAGACCATACAAGACAGTGGACCGGGAGAGAAGCTCACACCTCCAGACCATACAAGACAGTGGACCGGGAGAGAAGCTCACACCTCCAGACCATAGGAGACAGTGGACCGGGAGAGAAGCTCACACCTCCAGACCATAGGAGACAGTGGACCGGGAGAGAAGCTCACACCTCCAAACCATAGGAGACAGTGGACCGGGAGAGAAGCTCACACCTCCAGACCATAGGAGACAGTGGACCGGGAGAGAAGCTCACACCTCCAGACCATAGGAGACAGTGGACCGGGAGAGAAGCTCACACCTCCAGACCATAGGAGACAGTGGACCGGGAGAGAAGCTCACACCTCCAGACCATACAAGACAGTGGACCGGGAGAGAAGCTCATACCTCCAGACCATACAAGACAGTGGACCGGGAGAGAAGCTCACACCTCCAGACCATACAAGACAGTGGACCGGGAGAGAAGCTCACACCTCCAGACCATACAAGACAGTGGACCGGGAGAGAAGCTCACACCTCCAGACCATAGGAGACAGTGGACCGGGAGAGAAGCTCACACCTCCAGACCATAGGAGACAGTGAACCGGGAGAGAAGCTCACACCTCCAAACCATAGGAGACAGTGGACCGGGAGAGAAGCTCACACCTCCAGACCATAGGAGACAGTGGACCGGGAGAGAAGCTCACACCTCCAGACCATAGGAGACAGTGGACCGGGAGAGAAGCTTACACCTCCAGACCATAGGAGACAGTGGACCGGGAGAGAAGCTCACACCTCCAGACCATAGGAGACAGTGGACCGGGAGAGAAGCTCACACCTCCAGACCATAGGAGACAGTGGACCGGGAGAGAAGCTCACACCTCCAGAACATAGGAGACAGTGGACCGGGACTTGATACCGACCATAGGAGACAGCTGCAGGACTTGATACCATTACGGCAGCCCAACCAAACCAAACAATAACAAAGCTCCTTCCAGTACAGACCTTTGCTATTGGTTATTTCAGGCACAGGCAGCATCGCTGTGCTGCCCGTGGCGTTCACCGTGCGCTCATGAATGGCAGGGAAAAGTCTAAGGCGTATAGTACAGAGTAAAATGGTCTGAACAGGCGTCTAGGATATTGTACAGGCGTTACTGCGACCTCTAAATCCACTAATGACACACTATGATGGTCTCAGAAGTGCACTACTGACACTATGATGGATGGAGGACTGCACTACTGACACTATGATGGATGGAGGACTGGACTACTGACACTATGATGGATGGAGGACTGGACTACTGACACTATGATGGATGGAGGACTGCACTGCTGACACTATGATGTATGGAGGACTGGACTACTGACACTATGATGGATGGAGGACTGCACTACTGACACTATGATGGATGGAGGACTGGACTACTGACACTATGATGGATGGAGGACTGGACTACTGACACTATAATGGATGGAGGATTGGACTACTGACACTATGATGGATGGAGGACTACACTACTGACACTATGATGGATGGAGGACTGGACAACTGACACTATGATGGATGGAGGACTGGACTACTGACACTATGATGGATGGAGGACTGGACTACTGACACTATGATGGATGGAGGACTGCACTACTGACACTATGATGGATGGAGGACTGGACTACTGACACTATGATGGATGGAGGACTGGACTACTGACACTATAATGGATGGAGGACTGGACTACTGACACTATGATGGATGGAGGACTACACTACTGACACTATGATGGATGGAGGACTGGACAACTGACACTATAATGGATGGAGGACTGGACTACTGACACTATTATGGATGGAGGACTGGACTACTGACACTATGATGGATGGAGGACTGGACTACTGAAGCTATGATAGATGGAGGACTGCACTACTGACACTATGATGGATGGAGGACTGGACTACTGACACTATGATGGTTGGAGGACTGGACTACTGACACTATAATGGTTGGAAGAGTGCACTACTGACACTATGATGGATGGAGGACTGGACTACTGACACTATGATGGATGGAGGACTACACTACTGACACTATGATGGATGGAGGACTGGACAACTGACACTATAATGGATGGAGGACTGGACTACTGACACTATTATGGATGGAGGACTGGACTACTGACACTATGATGGATGGAGGACTGGACTACTGACACTATGATAGATGGAGGACTGCACTACTGACACTATGATGGATGGAGGACTGGACTACTGACACTATAATGGATGGAGGACTGGACTACTGACACTATGATGGATGGAGGACTACACTACTGACACTATGATGGATGGAGGACTGGACAACTGACACTATAATGGATGGAGGACTGGACTACTGACACTATTATGGATGGAGGACTGGACTACTGACACTATGATGGATGGAGGACTGGACTACTGAAGCTATGATAGATGGAGGACTGCACTACTGACACTATGATGGATGGAGGACTGGACTACTGACACTATGATGGTTGGAGGACTGGACTACTGACACTATAATGGTTGGAAGAGTGCACTACTGACACTATGATGGATGGAGGACTGGACTACTGACACTATGATGGATGGAGGACTACACTACTGACACTATGATGGATGGAGGACTGGACAACTGACACTATAATGGATGGAGGACTGGACTACTGACACTATTATGGATGGAGGACTGGACTACTGACACTATGATGGATGGAGGACTGGACTACTGACACTATGATAGATGGAGGACTGCACTACTGACACTATGATGGATGGAGGACTGGACTACTGACACTATGATGGTTGGAGGACTGGACTACTGACACTATGATGGTTGGAAGAGTGCACTACTGACACTATGATGGATGGAGGACTGGACTACTGACACTATAATGGATGGAGGACTGGACTACTGACACTATAATGGATGGAGGACTGGACTACTGACACTATGATGGATGGAGGACTACACTACTGACACTATGATGGATGGAGGACTGGACAACTGACACTATAATGGATGGAGGACTGGACTACTGACACTATTATGGATGGAGGACTGGACTACTGACACTATGATGGATGGAGGACTGGACTACTGAAGCTATGATAGATGGAGGACTGCACTACTGACACTATGATGGATGGAGGACTGGACTACTGACACTATGATGGTTGGAGGACTGGACTACTGACACTATAATGGTTGGAAGAGTGCACTACTGACACTATGATGGATGGAGGACTGGACTACTGACACTATGATGGATGGAGGACTACACTACTGACACTATGATGGATGGAGGACTGGACAACTGACACTATAATGGATGGAGGACTGGACTACTGACACTATTATGGATGGAGGACTGGACTACTGACACTATGATGGATGGAGGACTGGACTACTGACACTATGATAGATGGAGGACTGCACTACTGACACTATGATGGATGGAGGACTGGACTACTGACACTATGATGGTTGGAGGACTGGACTACTGACACTATGATGGTTGGAAGAGTGCACTACTGACACTATGATGGATAGAGGACTGGACTACTGACACTATGATGGATGGAGGACTGGACTACTGACACTATGATGGTTGGAAGAGTGCACTACTGACACTATGATGGTTGGAAGAGTGCACTACTGACACTATGATGGATGGAGGACTGGACTACTGACACTATGATGGTTGGAAGAGTGCACTACTGACACTATGATGGATGGAGGACTGGACTAGTGACACTATGATGGATGGAGGACTGGATTACTGACACTATGATGGATAGAGGACTGGACTACTGACACTATGATGGATGGAGGACTGGACTACTGACACTATAATGGATGGAGGACTGGACTACTGACACTATGATGGATAGAGGACTGGACTACTGACACCATGATGGTTGGAAGACTGGACTACTGACACTATGATGGATGGAGGACTGGACTACTGACACTATGATGGTTGGAAGAGTGCACTAATGACACACATTGATGGATGGAGGAGTGCACTACTGAAACACTATGGTGGTTGGAAGAACTGCACTACTGACACACTATAATAGATGGAGGAGTGCACTACTGACACTATGATTTCTAAAGAAGTGCGCTACTGACACACTATGAGGGTTGGAGGACTGCACTACTGACACACTATGAGGGTTGGAGGACTGCACTACTGACACACTATGAGGTTTGGAGGACTGCACTACTGACACACTATGAGGGTTGGAGGAGTGCACTACTGAGTCTGACACATTATGATAGCAGAAAGGAGTGCATTACTGACACACATTGATGGTTGGAGGACTGCACTACTCACACTATAGTGATTGGAGGACTACACTACTGATACTCTATGATGGTTGGAAGAGTGCAATACTGATGCTTTAATTTCTGGAGAAGTGCACTACTGACACACAATAATGATTGGAGGAGTGCAATACTTACGCACTGTGATCATAGGAGGAGTGCACTACTGTTACACTATAATGGTTGGAGGACTGCACTACTGTTACACTATAATGGTTGGAGGAATGCACTACTGACACACTATAGTGATTGGAGGACTGCACTACTATTACACTATAATGGTTGGAGGAGTGCACCACTAAGACATTATGATGTTGGATGGGTGCACTACTGACACACATTGATGGCTGGAGGACTGCACTACTGACACTATGATTTCTGTAGAAGTGCACTACTGACACTCTCTGATGGTTGGAAGAACATACTACTGCCACATAATCACAGTTGGAAGATGGCTCTACTGTCAGTGCACTAGTACCACATTAGCGTGGCTGGAGCAGTATGAGAGTGTCACACACTCCTGGTTGGAGCATTAACCTACTGCAATACTGTCATGGTTAGATCAGGGCTCTACTGTCACACTTTTACGGTGATTTTCACAGTATAATACTGCACTATTATAGATAGATCATGGAGCAGTATATCAATGTCACACTACTATGGTTGGAGCACTATACTGACACTATCAGACTGTCCCGGATAGTGTCACCATGCTGGATGGAGCACGACTCTTACATGATAGTGCAGCAGATGAGATGTCAGATCCTGCTGTAGTGTGTCGCCATCTCCTGAGAGATTTCGTTTTCCCTGCGGAGCAGGGGATTGTTTTGCTTATTGGATGAGAACAATCAGCCCTATCGTGCTCTATTCACCGGACTCTGCGTAACTAATGTAAAGCACGAAATCTAAATTTACTCAGCAATGTTTCTGAGATTAAACTATCAGTGAACGAGCGGCGTATTGACTTATGATTGCGGCTGTGACTTATTACACCGCGCTTTGTTTTCCTTTTATGAATTGGGATCCGTTCTATGGACCCGACACAATCCTGTTCCAGAAGAAAACCGCACGGTTACTGATTAATTCCCTGTGACTTCTCGGGAGCAGCGAAGACTGAATAATAATGAGAAACATGCGGCTTCATTATATCAGCATGTGACTGCCATACTACATTGTACATAGTGACGTCATCCCACACCCCACCACAAGACAGCAGAACCACCAGTGACGGCAGAAAAGACAGAAAGACTATCTGTAAGGAAGCACGATGTTTGGGCAGTGATATAGCAGTTATCTTCTTGTACATAGGAGCAGTATTATAGCAGTTATCTTCTTGTACATAGGAGCAGTATTATAGTAGTTATATTCTTGTACATAGGAGCAGTATTATAGTAGTTATATTCTTGTACATAGGAGCAGTATTATAGTAGTTATATTCTTGTACATAGGAGCAGTATTATAGTAGTTATATTCTTGTACATAGGAGCAGTATTATAGTAGTTATATTCTTGTACATAGGAGGCAGTATTATAGTAGTTATATTCTTGTACATAGGAGCAGTATTATAGCAGTTATATTCTTGTACATAGGAGGCAGTATTATAGTAGTTATATTCTTGTACATAGGAGCAGTATTATAGTAGTTATATTCTTGTACATAGGAGCAGTATTACAGTAGTTATATTCTTGTACATAGGAGGCAGTATTATAGTAGTTATATTCTTGTACACAGGAGGCAGTATTATAGTAGTTATATTCTTGTACATAGGAGGCAGTATTATAGTAGTTATATTCTTGTACACAGGAGGCAGTATTATAGTAGTTATATTCTTGTACACAGGAGGCAGTATTATAGTAGTTATATTCTTGTACATAGGAGGCAGTATTATAGCAGTTATCTTCTTGTACATAGGAGGCAGTATTATAGTAGTTATATTCTTGTCCATAGGAGGCAGTATTATAGTAGTTATATTCTTGTACATAGGAGCAGTATTATAGTAGTTATATTCTTGTACATAGGAGCAGTATTATAGTAGTTATATTCTTGTACATAGGAGCAGTATTATAGTAGTTATATTCTTGTACATAGCAGCAGTATTATAGTAGTTATATTCTTGTACATAGGAGGCAGTATTATAGCAGTTATATTCTTGTACATAGGAGCAGTATTATAGTAGTTATATTCTTGTACATAGGAGCAGTATTATAGTAGTTATAGTCTTGTACATAGGAGGCAGTATTATAGTAGTTATATTCTTGTACATAGGAGCAGTATTATAGTAGTTATATTCTTGTACATAAGAGCAGTATTATAGTAGTTATATTCTTGTACATAGGAGGCAGTATTATAGTAGTTATATTCTTGTACATAGGAGCAGTATTATAGTAGTTATATTCTTGTATATAGGAGTAGTATTATAGTAGTTATATTCTTGTACATAGGAGCAGTATTATAGTAGTTATATTATTGTACATAGGAGCAGTATTATAGTAGTTATATTCTTGTACATAGGAGGCAGTATTATAGTAGTTATATTCTTGTACATAGGAGGCAGTATTATAGTAGTTATATTCTTGTACATAGGAGCAGTATTATAGTAGTTATATTCTTGTACATAGGAGCAGTATTATAGTAGTTATATTCTTGTATATAGGAGGTAGTACTATAGTAGTTATATTCTTGTACATAGGAGCAGTATTATAGTAGTTGTATACTTGTACATAAGAGCAGTATTATAGTAGTTATATTCTTGTACATAGGAGCAGTATTATAGTAGTTATATTCTTGTACATAGGAGCAGTATTATAGTAGTTATATTCTTGTACATAGGAGCAGTATTATAGTAGTTATATTTTTGTACATAGGAGCAGTATTATAGTAGTTATATTCTTAACCATATTTCTTTTTATTGAGTTAAGAAAACAAGGCCACATGCCCACACATGACAACTGTTTCATAACATTAAGAGTCACAATAGTTATCCAGCGTACAAGTCATGTGTAAACAATACCAGCTATTATCATTTTCATCAGAAACATACATCAAAAGAAACAAAAAGAAGGGAAAAGGGGGTAGGGAGGAGAAGTGAGGGGAACCTGCTCTATCATGTGAAATTCCTGTGTGATTTCCACGGGGACCATAGCTTTAGGAAGCAGTGACGTGAGTTTGTTTCCCAATGCGCCAGTTCCTCAAAGCGGTAGATTTGATCTACCTTGTCCGTCCACATATCGAGATTTGGAGGGGAATCGGTTTTCCACAAAAAGGGAACTAGTAATCTAGCAGCTGTGATCAGCATTGTAGAGAGATTATTTTTAGCAGGGGTTATCGTGCTATTAGGGCACCACAGTAGGATAAGTTTAGCATCTAGTATGACTTTAGTTTTGCAAACACTATTGATCATTGATTCTATCAGTTTCCAAAACGGCTGGATCTTATGGCAGAACCACCAGATATGTGATAATGAACCAGTTTCTATGCCACACCTCCAACACACCTCAGGTACCTCAGGGTTAAGTTTGTGCAAGAATTCAGGAGTTTTGTACCATCTACTTAGTAGCTTAAAAGAATTCTCCTGAACTCTCACACAACGACCAAAGCCATGAGAATGAGCCAAGACAAAGGCTCTCTCTGGTTCCGTCAGGGTCATAGAAAGCTCTCGCTCCCATGAAGTCAAATACCCAAGCTCTGGTGGTAAGAAGGAAAGCATTTCTTTATACATCTGGGATAATGGCCTAAGAGGAGGCCTAGGGGCCAGGACTTTCTTCTCAAGCCAAGAGGGGGAACTATTACTAACAAAGGTTCCAACGCATAACTTGGTATCTCTCTTAAAATCTGCCAAATGGAAAAAGGGGGCTGTCTTGATTTCGGGGCGATCCAATATTAAATCCCACTGCAAACTACCATCTGGGAGAAGGACATCCCGCAGGAACAAGCCAGCGAGCCTAGACCAAATCCCAGAGGGGCTTGACACAGAAGGATGGATATAGCTCTGTAACAATTTAAGAGGCATACAGGGATTGGGAAAACTAAACTGCTGGGATTTGACCATTTTAGACCATTCTACTAGCATTCCTTTCCAAACCGGGGATGAGGCGTAATGGTTAGCTGAAAAGGGCCTAACACCCCATAGAGTGAGCTGATCTTGGTTGGTGAGTAGTACAGATTCGAGCCGTGAGCAAAGGGAGCTAGATTTACATGTCAGGGTGGATACACATCTGCATAACTGAACAGCAGTGTAATATGACTTTACATCAGGCATCCCAAAGCCTCCAAACTTCTTATCTCTTGTGAGAACAGAATATGCAATGCGTGGTGACTTGCCATTCCAGAGAAAGCGTGTGAACACTCGGCGGACCTCTGAAAAGTATGAGTTTGGCAACCATATAGGTATGGCTTGTAGCAAATAAAGAAATTTGGGGAGAATGAACGTTTTCAGATAGTTTTTCCTCCCTATCCATGAAACAAAAGGGAGTTTCAAATTTTGTAAGTGGGTGCGAACCTCTTGCAGGAGTGGAGCGAAGTTAAGGGATGCTAGGTCTTGAATATTGGCCGAAACACGCGTTCCTAAAAATGTAATGTCTCTGGAGGCCCAGGTAAATGGAGTGGAACGTTTTAGACTGTTGACTACAGATTGGTGGCAAGAAATATTAAGTGCCATGGATTTCCCATAATTTATTTTAAAATTGGATACAAATCCAAAGTCCTCAAAAGTATTCAACAACTTGGGCAAGGCTTCTGCAGGGTTGGAGGTCATGACTAAAAGGTCATCCGCGAATGCTGCAGTAACATGGGTTTGTGAGCCAATCTGAAGGCCTCTAATAACAGGGTCTGATCTAATTTTACACAGAAGGGTTTCCATGACCAGTACAAATAGTGCCGGGGAAAGGGGGCACCCCTGTCTTGTCCCGTTGGTGATGCGAAATGGTGGGGATAATGCTCCATTGACTTTGACCATGGCAGAGGGGGCCGAATAAAGGGTGTTGACAGCACTGATAAACTGGTCCGGGAGGCCAAACTTCGACAGGGTCCGCGACATAAAGAGCCAGCTGACCCTGTCGAAGGCTTTTTCCGCATCTGTACTCACTAGGACTAAAGGCCTAGAAGAATTCTTAGCCCAATTCACCAGATGTAGAAGCCGTACCGTGTTCTCCGACCCCTGTCTGCCATGGACAAAACCTACTTGTTCCTCATGTACAATGTCGGGAAGAACATCCTGAAGCCTGGTAGCCAGAATTTTCGCCCACCACTTCACATCATTATTAAGCAAAGATATTGGCCTATAGTTACTGCAGCATGTTGGATCCTTGTTTTCCTTATGGAGGACAGTAATGTGCGCCATTAAGGAATGAGGAGCGAGAGACCCCCCTGTCAGAAGGTAGTTGCACAAGTTCCTGAAACGTGGGATTAACACATCCTGAAAGGATTTATAGTATGCAATGGAAAATCCATCAGGGCCGGGGCTTTTGCCCGATGGGATAGACATAAGGACCTTGCGAACCTCTGAATCGGAAATAGGCTTAGTCAGGAGGGTAATTTTTGATGGGGAAACAGAGGGAAGGTCTAGAGACTGCAAGAATTTATCAGTGGCCTCGGATAAATCCCCTGGGGTAGTCCCATTAGGGGGTGGCAAATTATATAAGGCCTCATAGAAGGCACAAAATGCCTTAGCGACATCTGGGGTAGACTTATGTACTTTGCCCTTGGAGTCCTTAATAGAGGAAACAAAGGAGTCAGAAAACTGCTTCTTGGCAATTGCCGACATCAGTCTGTTTCCTCTATCCCCATGTGCATAGGCCTTGAATCGGGAACGGAGTATCAACTTTGCTGAGGTGACATTCTATAAATTTTTTAGTTTTGTTCTGGCTTCAGTTAGTTCTGCTAGGGTGCTTATAGCACGAGATTCTTTGTGGGAAGATTCTAGACGGGTTATGGTCGCCAATAAGGCGTCCAGGGCTAGTGTCCTTTGTTTTTTCACAAAAGCTCCCAAAGCTATAAGTTCCCCCCTTAGGACCACCTTATGAGATTCCCATAGTATAGAAGGAGAAGGAGGTGAATCTGGGGTGTCATTAAGTGTGAAATATTCAGATATTGAGGCCTTAAGTTTGTCCGCGTGTCTAGGGTCTAGAATCAGGGTATCGTTGAGACGCCACAAGCGCTCCTTTCTCTGCGGGCCAGACAGGGAAAAATTTACAATGACAGGGGCATGGTCGGATAATGTTATATTACCTATCCGGGCTCCAGAGACATTACGCATATGTGAACTGGACAGAAAAATGTAATCCAATCTGTGGAAAGATAGTTTGGCATGTGAGTAAAAAGTATAATCTCGGCCATTGGGGTTTAGGGCCCGCCAGATATCTAATACTTTAAGTTTCCTCAGGGAAATTTTTAATCTTTTCAAAAGCTTATAAGAAACAGAAGGTCTGCCCACCGAGGTGTCCACCGCTGGCTCCAGGGCAACATTGAAGTCGCCCCCCAGTACTAATAAGCCCTCTGAGAAGGAGGATAACGCAGCAAGGGTCTGAACGAGCCATGGCACTTGACCTTTATTGGGAGCGTACAAGTTAGCAAAGGTCACTAGAGATTCACCCAGTAAACCCTTTATAAAAATGTACCTACCCTCTGGGTCTGCTGAGATAGCTGAGTGTTTAAAGGGGAGGCATTTATGAATAGCAATACTAACCCCCCTACTGGTGGAATCGTGAGTACTATGAAACCACTGGACAAATTTCTTAGGGGGAAGCCTAGGAATCTTGCCCGTTCTGAAATGGGTCTCTTGCAAAAAGGCCACAGAGACCCTATCTTTCAGAAGGAGAGATAGTGTTTGAGACCTTTTACATGGCTCGTTCAGCCCGTGCGCGTTTAGTGAGGCGACTACTATAGAGGACATTACTGCGTACATTCAGGTGAGCAAATGCATAATACATCCGTGGAATTATGGAAGAGCACATAGATGATATGAGCAGGAGAAGGGAAAGAAGGTAAGGGAAGTGTAAAGGAACAAAAAATTAACAAGAGAACATTAAACATGTCAAGTTGACAAATAAGTGACTCAGACAAGACACCTGTCCGAGGAAGGTTGGTACTCTATCTATCACCAGCCAAGACAGGATTGGACTGGCGAGGGGGCAAGTAAAGCACCTGTGGTCTGAACAGAAGAGACCAAAACAAAAAATGTGTCCAGCATCTTAATCCGTCCGGACATCACCCTGCAATGGGGAGCAGAATGCGTTATCCTAGAGGTAGCGTCCCGCGGCAGCAATAATACGGTACAGAACCGTTTAAACATAGCATTAGGCCAAAATAAAAGGTAGGCCACAAAAATAAACACTAAAAATGTAAAAAACACTGAAAATGTAGAAAGGCCAAGTCCGCCTTTAGTAACCCGTATAACATGGAGGTGAACAACAGTCATCTCCTATTCTGGAGAGATAAAGATATCAGCAAGGTATGCTTACAAGCACCTCTAATCAGGTGGGATCTCTGTCCATCCTGCTTCGTCCCGAACGATCCGACTTGCCTGTGGACGTCGTCTGCCATGCGGTTACACGAGGTGGTATGGGAAGGGCGCCATCTTGGTCAGCCGGTAACCATGAGGGGATTTCCATCGGAGGAACGTCCAGGGACCGCCAGACAGATTCCAGGTCAGCAGGAGAGCGTACGGTGAGTAGCTTGCCCTTTCTGGAGATCGCCAACCCAAAGGGGTATAGCCAGCGGAATGGGGTCGAGGTTTTCCTCAGGATATCCAGGAGAGGCTTGAGAAGGCGCCGCTTGGCCAGGGTGGATGGAGCTATGTCTTGGAACATCTGAATCGGGGTATTTTCGTACTCCAGTACCTCAATTTCTCTTTGGCTTTTCAGGATGGCTGCGGTATCAACGTAGCTCAATAAGCCACATATTACATCGTGTGGCGGATCTTGCGCAGCGCCCTGTGTATGCGTTCCACCACGATTCCCGCCGCTCTGTCAGGATCCAGCAGCTTAGAGAACAATTCCCGTGCCACTGTCGGTAAGGCCTCCGCTGCAAATGACTCAGGTAGGCCGCGGATGCGGATATTGCGCCGGCGGCTGCGGTTTTCTTGGTCTTCCAATTTCAGGAAGGCATCGTTTAGCAAGGCCTTGTGAGATGCCAGCACCTCCGACGCTTTACTTTCATATGTCATGATGGCCTCCTGAGTGGCTTCTAACGCCACTACTCTCTGCCCCAGATGCTTCATGTCGTCCTTGATATCAGACAGGTCTTGTTTCAGGGGTGAGAGGGCAGATTCAAGGACCCGGCGCAGGGTTCGCTCTGAGAGAGGTGGGTCTCTGGGTCTCTTATCCGAGACATCGGAGCCGCTGCCGGCATCTGACAATTCCCCTGCGTCAGAGTCTTGTGCAGCAGACGTCGCCATATTGGAGCCTTTCTGCGCCGTGAACCTTGATGTTTTCCGGAGAAACTTCTCCATCTCTGGCTGTTTGGAGCGCAGTGGGGTGGACTCTGAGCTTCCTCTGTTCTTTTCTCTGCCAGGTTTCCCCATAATCAGGCAAATTATAGGCTTATATAGGGCAAATGAGCCGGAATGCTGGAGGAGCTCAAGCTCGTGCGGCCATTCAGCAGCGTGGCTCGGCTCCGCCCCTATAGTAGTTATATTCTTGTACATAGGAGGCAGTATTATAGTAGTTATATTCTTGTACATAGGAGGCAGTATTATAGTAGTTATATTCTTGTACATAGGAGCAGTATTCTTGTACATAGGAGCAGTATTATAGTAGTTATATTCTTGTACATAGGAGGCAGTATTATAGTAGTTATATTCTTGTATATAGGAGGCAGTATTATAGTATTTATATTCTTATACATAGGAGCAGTATTATAGTAGTTATATTCTTGTACATAGGAGCAGTATTATAGTAGTTATATTCTTGTATATAGGAGGTAGTATTATAGTATTTATATTCTTATACATAGCAGCAGTATTATAGTAGTTATATTCTTGTACATAGGAGCAGTATTATAGTAGTTATATTCTTGTGCATAGGAGGCAGTATTATAGTAGTTATTTTCTTGTACATAGGAGGCAGTATTATAGTAGTTATATTCTTGTACATAGGAGGCAGTATTATAGCAGTTATCTTCTTGTACATAGGAGGCAGTATTATAGTAGTTATATTCTTGTACATAGGAGGCAGTATTATAGTAGTTATATTCTTGTACATAAGAGCAGTATTATAGTAGTTATATTCTTGTACATAGGAGGCAGTATTATAGCAGTTATATTCTTGTACATAGGAGCAGTATTATAGTAGTTATATTCTTGTACATAGGAGCAGTATTATAGTAGTTATATTCTTGTACATAGGAGCAGTATTATAGTAGTTATATACCTGTACATAGGAGGCAGGATTATAGTAGTTATATTCTTGTACATAGGAGCAGTATTATAGTAGTTATATTCCTGTACATAGGAGCAGTATTATAGTAGTTATATTCCTGTACATAGGAGCAGTATTATAGTAGTTATATTCTTGTACATAGGAGCAGTATTATAGTAGTTATATTCTTGTACATAGGAGGCAGTATTATAGTAGTTATATTCTTGTACATAGGAGGCAGTATTATAGTAGTTATATTCTTGTACATAGGAGGCAGTATTATAGTAGTTATATTCTTGTACATAGGAGGCAGTATTATAGTAGTTATATTCTTGTACATAGGAGCAGTATTATAGTAGTTATATTCTTGTACATAGGAGCAGTATTATAGTAGTTATATTCTTGTACATAGGAGGCAGTATTATAGTAGTTATATTCTTGTATATAGGAGGCAGTATTATAGTATTTATATTCTTATACATAGGAGCAGTATTATAGTAGTTATATTCTTGTACATAGGAGCAGTATTATAGTAGTTATATTCTTGTATATAGGAGGTAGTATTATAGTATTTATATTCTTATACATAGCAGCAGTATTATAGTAGTTATATTCTTGTACATAGGAGCAGTATTATAGTAGTTATATTCTTGTGCATAGGAGGCAGTATTATAGTAGTTATATTCTTGTACATAGGAGGCAGTATTATAGTAGTTATATTCTTGTACATAGGAGGCAGTATTATAGCAGTTATCTTCTTGTACATAGGAGGCAGTATTATAGTAGTTATATTCTTGTACATAGGAGGCAGTATTATAGTAGTTATATTCTTGTACATAAGAGCAGTATTATAGTAGTTATATTCTTGTACATAGGAGGCAGTATTATAGCAGTTATATTCTTGTACATAGGAGCAGTATTATAGTAGTTATATTCTTGTACATAGGAGCAGTATTATAGTAGTTATATTCTTGTACATAGGAGCAGTATTATAGTAGTTATATTCTTGTACATAGGAGGCAGTATTATAGTAGTTATATTCTTGTACATAGGAGCAGTATTATAGTAGTTATATTCCTGTACATAGGAGCAGTATTATAGTAGTTATATTCTTGTACATAGGAGCAGTATTATAGTAGTTATATTCCTGTACATAGGAGCAGTATTATAGTAGTTATATTCCTGTACATAGGAGCAGTATTATAGTAGTTATATTCTTGTACATAGGAGCAGTATTATAGTAGTTATATTCTTGTACATAGGAGGCAGTATTATAGTAGTTATATTCTTGTACATAGGAGGCAGTATTATAGTAGTTATATTCTTGTACATAGGAGGCAGTATTATAGTAGTTATATTCTTGTACATAGGAGGCAGTATTATAGTAGTTATATTCTTGTACATAGGAGCAGTATTATAGTAGTTATATTCTTGTACATAGGAGCAGTATTATAGTAGTTATATTCTTGTACATAGGAGGCAGTATTATAGTAGTTATATTCTTGTATATAGGAGGCAGTATTATAGTATTTATATTCTTATACATAGGAGCAGTATTATAGTAGTTATATTCTTGTACATAGGAGCAGTATTATAGTAGTTATATTCTTGTATATAGGAGGTAGTATTATAGTATTTATATTCTTATACATAGCAGCAGTATTATAGTAGTTATATTCTTGTACATAGGAGCAGTATTATAGTAGTTATATTCTTGTGCATAGGAGGCAGTATTATAGTAGTTATATTCTTGTACATAGGAGGCAGTATTATAGTAGTTATATTCTTGTACATAGGAGGCAGTATTATAGCAGTTATCTTCTTGTACATAGGAGGCAGTATTATAGTAGTTATATTCTTGTACATAGGAGGCAGTATTATAGTAGTTATATTCTTGTACATAAGAGCAGTATTATAGTAGTTATATTCTTGTACATAGGAGGCAGTATTATAGCAGTTATATTCTTGTACATAGGAGCAGTATTATAGTAGTTATATTCTTGTACATAGGAGCAGTATTATAGTAGTTATATTCTTGTACATAGGAGCAGTATTATAGTAGTTATATACCTGTACATAGGAGGCAGGATTATAGTAGTTATATTCTTGTACATAGGAGCAGTATTATAGTAGTTATATTCCTGTACATAGGAGCAGTATTATAGTAGTTATATTCCTGTACATAGGAGCAGTATTATAGTAGTTATATTCTTGTACATAGGAGCAGTATTATAGTAGTTATATTCTTGTACATAGGAGGCAGTATTATAGTAGTTATATTCTTGTACATAGGAGGCAGTATTATAGTAGTTATATTCTTGTACATAGGAGGCAGTATTATAGCAGTTATCTTCTTGTACATAGGAGGCAGTATTATAGTAGTTATATTCTTGTACATAGGAGGCAGTATTATAGTAGTTATATTCTTGTACATAAGAGCAGTATTATAGTAGTTATATTCTTGTACATAGGAGGCAGTATTATAGCAGTTATATTCTTGTACATAGGAGCAGTATTATAGTAGTTATATTCTTGTACATAGGAGCAGTATTATAGTAGTTATATTCTTGTACATAGGAGCAGTATTATAGTAGTTATATACCTGTACATAGGAGGCAGGATTATAGTAGTTATATTCTTGTACATAGGAGCAGTATTATAGTAGTTATATTCCTGTACATAGGAGCAGTATTATAGTAGTTATATTCCTGTACATAGGAGCAGTATTATAGTAGTTATATTCTTGTACATAGGAGCAGTATTATAGTAGTTATATTCTTGTCCATAGGAGGCAGTATTATAGTAGTTATATTCTTGTACATAGGAGCAGTATTATAGTAGCTATATTCTTGTACATAGGAGCAGTATTATAGTAGTTATATTCTTGTACATAGGAGCAGTATTATAGTAGTTATATCCTTGTACATAGGAGCAGTATTATAGTAGTTATATTTTTGTACATAGGAGCAGTATTATAGTAGTTATATTCTTGTACATAGGAGCAGTATTATAGTAGTTATATTCTTGTACATAGGAGGCAGTATTATAGTAGTTATATTCTTGTATATAGGAGGTAGTATTATAGTATTTATATTCTTATACATAGGAGCAGTATTATAGTAGTTATATTCTTGTACATAGGAGCAGTATTATAGTAGTTATATTCTTGTACATAGGAGGCAGTATTATAGCAGTTATATTCTTGTACATAGGAGCAGTATTATAGTAGTTATATTCTTGTACATAGGAGCAGTATTATAGTAGTTATAGTCTTGTACATAGGAGGCAGTATTATAGTAGTTATATTCTTGTACATAGGAGCAGTATTATAGTAGTTATATTCTTGTACATAAGAGCAGTATTATAGTAGTTATATTCTTGTACATAGGAGGCAGTATTATAGTAGTTATAGTCTTGTACATAGGAGGCAGTATTATAGTAGTTATATTCTTGTACATAGGAGCAGTATTATAGTAGTTATATTCTTGTACATAGGAGCAGTATTATAGTAGTTATAGTCTTGTACATAGGAGGCAGTATTATAGTAGTTATATTCTTGTACATAGGAGCAGTATTATAGTAGTTATATTCTTGTACATAAGAGCAGTATTATAGTAGTTATATTCTTGTACATAGGAGGCAGTATTATAGTAGTTATATTCTTGTACATAGGAGCAGTATTATAGTATTTATATTCTTATACATAGGAGCAGTATTATAGTAGTTATATTCTTGTACATAGGAGCAGTATTATAGTAGTTATATTCTTGTACATAGGAGCAGTATTATAGTAGTTATATTCTTGTACATAGGAGGCAGTATTATAGTAGTGATATTCTTGTACATAGGAGGCAGTATTATAGTAGTTATATTCCTGTACATAGGAGGCAGTATTATAGTAGTTATATTCTTGTACATAGGAGGCAGTATTATAGTAGTTATATTCTTGTACATAGGAGGCAGTATTATAGTAGTTATATTCTTGTACATAGGAGCAGTATTATAGTAGTTATATTCTTGTACATAGGGGCAGTATTATAGCAGTTATATTCTTGTACATAGGAGCAGTATTATAGTAGTTATATTATTGTACATAGGAGCAGTATTATAGTAGTTATATTCTTGTACATAGGAGCAGTATTATAGTAGTTATATTCTTGTACATAGGGGCAGTATTATAGCAGTTATATTCTTGTACATAGGAGCAGTATTATAACAGTTATATTCTTGTACATAGGAGCAGTATTATAGTAGTTATATTCTTGTACATAGGAGGCAGTATTATAGTAATTATATTCTTGTACATAGGGGCAGTATTATAGTAGTTATATTCTTGTACATAGGAGCAGTATTATAGTAGTTATATTCTTGTACATAGGAGGCAGTATTATAGTAGTTATATTCTTGTACATAGGAGGCAGTATTATAGTAGTTATATTCTTGTACATAGGAGCAGTATTATAGTAGTTATAGTCTTGTACATAGGAGCAGTATTATAGTAGTTATATTCTTGTACATAGGAGCAGTATTATAGTAGTTATATTCTTGTACATAGGAGCAGTATTATAGTTGTTGTAATTATAGTAATTATATGACAAATTGAATACTCCCCCTTGCTTTACCCTGCAGACTGGTTTCATATAGTCAGTGTGGATCTTCCTGTATGAGCTAATCAGAGGGAAAGCATCCGTCTTCTGTGCTTATTTTGTCTCAATATACTGTATATTGGTTGAACTTTACATTGATTGCTGTGGAGATTTTACAATTAACTCACTTTTTTTCAGATTTACTGACACTTAGCAGTAACAAATATTTTAGACATTTAGAGATCTTTTGGTTGTTTTCTCATCTTGCATTGCATTTCTATCTGAGTTGATATTTTTCTTGTAGTAGAAGTTGAATACGAATGCGCAAATTCATTCCGGGTGAAATAACCGGTAAAATATTAACTAGGGAAATCACAGGTGTAGATAGATAATAAATCAGGCAGAGAGTGGAAGAGCAAACAATGGGCATTCTGCAAAGCGTTCACTCTGCATTGTCAGCGGGGGTGCAGCGGGTGTCGGTGACACATCGCAGGTGATGTCTGATTAATTTTACATGGATTAACACATAAATATGAGCTAATGTGTTTTCCTCTTCGCCCCGGTCCGTTATTTCCTCCCGACAGCTGTAAATCGCAGTGTTTGTCTTCTTCTTTCCAGCCTCGAGTTGTTCAGAGGGTGCAGTCATTTCAGCACTCCGCGCCCCAGGAGCACGCTCTGCGCCCAGCGTGATTTCCTTTCTGTAGTTTGTGTTTTCTTTTCATATTTATGGTTTCATTATATGATGGGAAAGTCATTACACGCAACATAAATGCTCGGGGTTTACACAGAACATGTAGAAGGTTCTAGTCGCTGGGAATTGAGACGGCGTCAGATGCTGAGGACGGGTCACATCCTGACGGTTAAGACTAGGGTCATCCAAGGACTAGAAATCAACTCAAGTCTATAGGTTAAGTGTTTTTTTTTTTAAACCAAGAACAGCCCCAAACTTTAGCAGAGCTGAAGGTAACGTCATTTAGGTACGGTAGTAAATGGAGCGAAGCCTCCACTGAAGAAGGACGCCTTTTATTTAGGCAGGTTTTCTGGTAACAATTGTCGATAACAGCACGCTCGTTACTTGCATTTGTAGTTATTATGAAAAGTATTGATCCTTAAGACGATCGTTTGTTGTAATTTGTTATTTTTACATCTATGTTTACATGGGGCGACCATCCAAGTGTCACCACCAGATATCTGAGAAGCTCTGACAGACGTTCTTCAGAACCTCCCACTTGAGGTTTCTTTTGTTTTGCTTTAGTTTCCTCATCTCGTTAGCCTCTCTCAGCTGTCATTTAATTGCACTGATTGCATCCCTTTAAATCCCTTCCCATACTGCATCACTTTGCGGTTTATACAACTTCCTGGAGTGTATGCATGCTGGATGCTACTACTGAGTCTTCTACAGATAAGTTTTGTTCATTCATTTGTATTTTCCTGTTTGCTGGATCCCAGGTGACCCTGACTCCCTCCGTATCAAGTGTAGGGAGCCGGTGGTCGTGTCCCCTCACTATTATAGGGTGTTCAGGGGTTATACAGTCGAGGTATGAGGATATGCGATCTTCTACCATTGAGAATTTTGCATAGGCTGAGCAGTTAGGGAGAGAGCCAGGTCTGTTGCAGGGCTATCCCTTTGGTTCCTTAGTTTTGGATCCAGTCAGTCGGATCTTCATTTTGTGTCTTCTAGTTTGCTGTACATCTTCCGTGACATTCGTCAGGAGTCCTCTAATAAGTCACCGTGTTTTGGTGCATATGGGTTTCATCCGCAGTTTGGGACATTCTCTGGAGAGGGGTCTTCTGGTTTACCTGATGAGGACAGATTCTCCTCGTCTTTGTCATCTATTTGGCAAAAGATTCAGGATAATCTAAAGAGCATGAGTGAGAGATATAAGCGTGTGGCGGATAAGAGACGTGTGCCTGGTCCGGACCTGAATGTTGGTGATCTGGTGTGGTTGTCTACTAAGAATATCAAATTGAAGGTTTCCTCCTGGAAGTTGGGTCCTAAGTTTATTGGGCCTCACAAAATCTTGTCCATCATCAATCCTGTTGCCTACCGTCTTGATCTTCCTCAGACTTGGAAGATCCATAATGTTTTTCATAAGTCCTTATTAAAACCTTATGTCCAACCCATTGTACCCTCGTCTTTGCCTCCTCCTCCGATTGTGGTTGATGGTAATCTTGAATTTCAGGTCTCTAGGATTGTGGATTCTCGTGTTGTCCGCAGTTCTCTCCAGTACCTCGTTCATTGGGAGGGTTATGGTCCTGAGGAGAGGATGTGGGTCCCAGTGACGGACATTAAGGCCACTCGTCTCATCAGGGCTTTCCATAGGTCCCATCCTGAGAAGGTGGGCTCTGAGTGTCCGGAGTCCACTCGTAGAAGGAGGGGTACTGTCACCACCAGACATCTGAGAAGCTATGACAGACGTTCTTCAGAACCTCCCACTTGAGGTTTCTTTTGTTTTGCTTTAGTTTCCTCATCTCGTTAGCCTCTCTCAGCTGTCATGTAGTTGCACTGATTGCATCCCTTTAAATCCCTTCCCATACTGCATCACTTTGCGGTTTATACAACTTCCTGGAGTGTATGCATGCTGGATGCTACTACTGAGTCTTCTAAAGATAAGTTTTGTTCATTCATTTGTATTTTCCTGTTTGCTGGATCCCAGGTGACCCTGACTCCCTCCGTATCAAGTGTAGGGAGCCGGTGGTCATGTCCCCTCACTATTATAGGGTGTTCAGGGGTTATACCGTCGAGGTACGAGGATATGAGATCTTCTACCACTGAGAATTTTGCATAGGCTGAGCAGTTAGGGAGAGAGCCAGGTCTGTTGCAGGGCTATCCCCTTGGTTCCTTAGTTTTGGATCCAGTCAGTCGGATCTTCCTTTTGTGTCTTCTAGTTTGCTGTACACCTTCCGTGACACTAAGACTGTTACTGCTGCCTTAAACATTTGCAGAGTTCTCGCCTGCATCTTTACAGCATTGTATTCAGCACTGACGGCAGCCTGATTGGTGGGGGTGTCGGGCCTGGAACCCCACAAACTTATGACTAATCCTGAGCGTAGCTCATTGAGATCTACAGCCCAGACAACCCCTTTAATGTTTTGAAGTTTTTGGGGCTGTGAATCAGTTGTGGACCATCGTAGCTCCAAGATGCATGGATCCTGTAGCAAGCTCCATCTCTACAAGCATCTAATATAAAGCCTTTATTGAGGTCTAACCCTGTAATATGAACCCCTTAAATATCAACTATTTGTTGGGGATTGTTCCTAAGGGTCAGATCCACCATTACCAGAATACGGGAGAAAGTCAGCAATATTAATTAAAAAACAACCATTTGCAGGCATCTTAACAAAGCGTCTATTCATTAACAGCTCCAGGAAAGCGCAGAGATTCTTGACACTCGGAACAAGGGTCTGGAGATGTTTGCTCTTACACTTCCTTGGTCTAATCAAATATCCGAATTATTGGAAGTGGCCACTTATATTTTAGATCATCTCTTCACTCTAATTCAAGTACCAGGAACAAAGACATCCAGGAGCTTCTGGTATCAAAGGGACTTGTGTCAGGAGCCATGTGCCGGAAATGAAATGTCCATCACTTCAGACGATTGGATCATTATCGTGTAACGTCTTGCCTTTGATCCTACTTCATTCATGGTCTAATGTATGCACTAGAAATTGACAATTTGGCATACAACTGCTGCTGTTAGGATGCCCCCAATAGTAATGAGGGCTGGTGCCCATCTGTTACCCCAAGGGCAACATAATGGTTTTAGCACCTTGATCTTGCATCTCCTGCAATACGATCTTGCACAGAGACTGTCCAATAATCACCAAAAAAATGAATAAAACTAACTTACATATGTATGAAGATCCCAAAAACTTTATTGTAAGTATATATAAACATATAAACAATACATACATATATAATAAAACAGGCAGCACAAGGCGGGACACACAGATGAGTAGCAGGACCCAAGGAGAGGTCGGGAGATCAGTGCACGAAATAACAGGGAAAAAAGAATGCTAGCTGAAAAAGCATATCTCAAAACCTCATAGCAGCAACGCCCCAAACAAAGTGCAAAGGAGGCAATTGTGGAGATTGAGGTTGGAATGAAATGGACAAAGTATAAACATACCCTGACTGGTGCAAAGATCTCTCGGCCGACTCCTGTCCCAACGCCGTTTCGCCAGTAGATCTGGCTTCTTCCGGGGAACAGAGACTGTCCAGTTAAGATACTTGAGAAAGGCTACTGCGTAGCCGAAACGTTGTATTTGTGTGTGCACTCTGGTCCCCAATAAAAGTCACACTAGATATGCTGCTGTCCTACCTTCTTTGAACCGTTGATGTCCAGTTTAGGGGTCATTGGAAATCCATTAGCTCACACAGCATTTGGATTTAAGGTGTCAACAAGCAAGTGGTCCTAGTAAATGCTGCAACCAATCAGTGGCCTCAGCAGTCACATATATGCTTGAACTGCAGGTAACCAACACGTCAATGTTAGCAATGTGCTATACGAGCAGACGAGACTGCTGAAGCCTATGATTGTCCACAGCGGTAACTTAACCAAGCTACTTCTTTTCCTTGCGGGGACTGGAAGAGGCCACAAATGGGACAGCCACGGTGGGACCGTGGACAGAAGGAAGTCACTTTATCGAAATCTGTCAGTGGAGAAGAACCTTTGAGCTCATGGTTCCCTGCATCTGTGGAGATGTGGACTGCAAGCAGTTGTACTACAGGCCTCTACACACAGAGCAGGTGGTAAATGTCTTTAAAATTAGGACCCCACTGCTGGTACCCCGACCTATTACTAGAACAAGGGCTTTGGTCTCATCACCTCCTGCTCCTCCACCTCCAACTCCTCCTCTTCCTCAATGGGACTTTTTCCTTGTGGATCCCCAACAAGGGATGGCCAGAATTTTGAACCTATGGTCACTGACCACCTTGCCCAGTTGGAGTTGACAGGGTCACAGCCAGCGGGATGTTTGTTGCCTGATGTACTTTAGCAAGTGATTATCTGTTTGGCAGATCAGCTCCTACATCACATAGGGGAAAAATGGCCATCTGAGCAGAAGTATGAATACAGCAGAAGGTGGTAGGGCCGCATCTTGGCCAGGTGGGGGTTCAGATTGCACATAAGCTTACTGCTGGTCGGAAATAGTTTTCCCACACATTCCGTTATGGATGTCTCACAATGGAGCGGAGGACAAGGAGTCTGAGCAGAAGAAGCTGATAATAATGATGATGAAAAGGACACTGTACTGTGGTTGGCTGCCACAAACAAGACCAGGAAAAGGAAGACAGACTTGTTCTGATTGGGAATGCTGGCCAGTTGTATTTTTCCACACAATCAGGTAATGCCGCCTCATGTGCTGCAATAGAACCCTCCTCTGATGTCACTTCCTCCTCAGCACCCAATCTGGCTCCAAGGTTCTGTCCAACACACAATCATCGTCATAGTCCTCACCCTCCCTGCCGCTTTTATCAGACTGTGTGTCACGGGGTTCCGAAGGTGCACTCGGTCCCCCATCGCCCGCAGACCTGTTGCTTAGCTTTGGGAATGAGGATCTGTGTTTGACCTCATTCCCAGGGCGGCTTTACTAGCTGGGTGGCTCCCTGCTCCTAAGTCTGCCTTGAGCGCCGAGTTGATCACTCGGTGCTCGACTGGTTGGTCTGTCGGTCATGTGACGCTGGCCACGTCACATGACCCTCACTCCCCACTATAAATACAGGCAGCCTGCTGGCTACAGGTTGCCTGTTAATTTCTAGGTTCCTGGCTATTTGTTGGACTGCTGAATACTTACCTGATCCTGTTCCTGACCATCCTTTTGCCTGCTCCTCCTGTACTGCGCTTCCGTCCTGGTATTGTGACCTCGGCTCCCACCAGACTACTCTCTTAGGACTCCTCTTGTACTTCTCTGCTCTCCTGGTATTTATGACCCCGGCTTCTCCTGACAATTCTCTGCTTGCTCCATTTGTACTTTGCAGCTTTCCTGGTATTGACTCGGTCCGTTCACGTCCTGTTGTTTGTCTGTCTGTCATCCCTGCACTTACTCCAAGTTAGGGATTGCCGTCCAGTTGTCCCCTGTCATTAGGACTCGCGAGGCAAGTAGGCAGGGCCAGGGGTAAGGGTGGAGCGCAGTGGTCACTTCCCTCCCCCCCTGTGTGTGTGTGTACGCGACCGTTACAGATTAACAGGCCCAATAACCACTGTATTATGAATCCTCTGGTGACCCTGACTGACTATGTCTCTAATCTGACGCAGATGGTGCAGGAGTTAGGGGAAAAACTCAGCTCTTTTGAGTTAGGGCAAGGCTCTTCCACTCCTCAGGCCTCCAGTCCGCATTTTGAGCCCCAGATTAAGCTCCCAGAAACCTTTTCTGGAGACCGGAAGAAATTTCTCTCTTTTAAGGAGAGTTGCAAACTTTACTTCCGTTTGCGCCCCGTGTCCTCTGGGCCCGAGAGTCAACGTTTGGGCATTATCATTTCCCGATTACAGGGTGATCCCCAGGACTGGGCGTTCTCTTTACCTGCTGGCGCCAGTTGTTTATATTCTGTGGAGGGGTTCTTTCAGGCCCTAGGTACCCTCTATGATGAACCAGACAGGGCTCTAGTAGCCGAGACGGCTCTAAAGGCACTGGTTCAAGGCAATTTACCAGCGGAGGATTATTGCACCCAATTCAGAAGGTGGTGTGTCCCCTCAGGATGGAACGAACCAGCCCTGAAGAGTCAGTTCAGGTCAGGTCTGTCTGATAAATTAAAGGATCTTCTGGTCAGTTATCAACTTCCTGAGACCTTAGAGGAGATGATGACCCTTGTTGTTCGACTTGACCGACGGGTTAGAGAGAGACGACAGGAACAACAGTTCTCTTCCCAGATGGTGGTCCAGCCAGAGGCCTATCCCAGAGACAATGCTGAGGTCTCCACCGAGGAACCCATGCAGGTTGGCATGACCCGAGGGAATCTTCGCCGCAGACGTGGAGAATGCTTTTACTGTGGAGATTCTGACCATTGGATCAACCAGTGTCCTAAGAAGGTCCTCTCTGTCAAGTCTCCTAAGGCAAGGCAACCTAAAGACCAGGTACACCCTGAATTTTCTAAATGTAAGCTTTCGGTACCCATTATGATTTCTCTGGGAGTAGATAAATGGCCGGGTAAGGCATTTATTGATTCTGGCTCAGCGGCTAGCTTTATTGACTCTGAGTATGCTGTAAGATTGGGTATTCCTATGTTTGCCTTACCAACTCCTATCCATGTCATGGCTATTGATGCTACTCCTCTTATTGGTGGTACGGTGAGCTTATGTACCTCGGAGATTTCTCTAACCGTGGGTGTGTGCCACTCAGAGAGATGTTCGCTTATAGTCCTGGAGAACCTACCTGCTGAGGTGGTACTAGGGTTGCCTTGGCTCCGACTACATAACCCCACTATAGATTGGTCCAATGGGGAGTTGGTGAGATGGGGGCCTAAGTGTGACTCGTGCTTGTCCGTGGTACAGGCTGGGGTCTCAGTAAAGTCTGATACTTTACCCTCTGTTGTTAGAGAATATTCTGATGTATTCTCATCACCAACCCCGGAGGTTCTACCCCCCCCATAGACCTTATGATTGTACCATAGAGCTAGTAGAGGGGGCCAAGTTTCCTAAAGGACGAATTTATAATCTTTCTATGCCCGAACGCAAGGCCATGGAAGATTATATTAAGGAGAGCCTTGGTAAAGGGCATATTAGACCTTCTGTCTCTCCTATGGGGGCAGGGTTTTTCTTCGTTAAGAAAAAAGATGGTGGTCTTAAGCCATGTATCGATTACCGGAGATTAAATAAAATCACTGTCCAGAATAGATACTCCCTCCCATTGATTCCGGATTTATTTAACCAGGTCCTAGGGGCAACCTGGTTTTCCAAAATTGACCTGAAAGGGGCATACAATCTAATCCGAATCAAGGAGGGAGACGAATGGAAGACGGCGTTCAATACTCCAGTAGGACACTTTGAATATCAGGTGATGCCTTTTGGACTCAGCAATGCCCCAGCTGTGTTCCAAAACTTCATGAATGACATTCTTAGGGAGTTCTTAGGTAAATTTGTTATTGTCTATCTTGACGACATTTTGATATTCTCTCCTGACCTCGAATCCCATGTGTCTCATGTTAGACAAGTATTAGAGGTGTTGAGGGAGAATCAGCTATCCGCTAAACAAGAGAAATGTGTCTTTGGTGTGCAGGAGATTCTGTTTCTAGGGCATGTTTTGACTCCTCACGCCTTCAAGATGGATCCTGGTAAGGTACTAGCAATTAAGGAATGGGTAAGACCTTCATCCTTAAAGGCCTTACAACGGTTCTTAGGTTTCGCCAATTACTATCGTAAATGTATTAAGAATTTTTCCGTAATTGCTAAACCGTTGACCGACCTTACAAAGAAAGGGGCGGATTTGGAGAATTGGTCTACTGAGGCCATTTCTTCATTTGAAAAATTAAAAAAGGCATTCAGTAGCGCTCCCATTCTGATCCAGCCTGATCAGGAGAAACCTTTTATTGTGGAGGTGGATGCATCCGAGGACGGCGCAGGAGCAGTCCTTTCACAAGGTTCTGCTACCCTCACTAATCTGAGACCATGTGCCTTCTTCTCCAGGAAATTCTCTCCCACGGAGATAAACTACGACATAGGGAATAGGGAGCTGCTGGCCATTAAATGGGCATTTGAGGAGTGGAGGCATTTTCTGGAGGGGGCAAGGCATTGTGTAACTGTTGTCACTGACCATAAAAACCTTATGTTTCTCGAGTCTGCTAAGAGGTTGAATCCCCGTCAAGCCAGATGGGCTCTGTTTTTTACTTGTTTTGATTTTTCCATCACGTTCAGGCCGGGAAGTAAAAATGTGAAGGCGGACGCATTATCTCGGAGCTTCCATGCTTTTCAACCTACTGAGGTACCACCTGAATCCATCCTACCAGCAAACATCTTCTTAGCAGCTCTTACCCAGGATATCTCGGCTCGCATTAGGTCGGAACAACATCTGGCACCGGTATCCACCCCAACAGATAAGTTGTTTGTTCCCGTACAATTTCGTCTCCAGCTGTTGGGTGAGTGTCACGATTCTGCCTTTTGTGGACATCCGGGTGTTGAGGGCACTAAGGATCTGGTTTCTAGATCTTATTGGTGGCCCACTCTAACTAGGGATGTCAAGTCCTATGTGTCAGCCTGTGAGGTTTGTGCCAGGTCCAAGACACCTAGGACTCGCCCTGCTGGTAACCTACGACCCCTACCCATTCCCAGTAGACCCTGGTCCCATATCTCGATGGACTTTATAACTGACCTACCGCCGGCGGAGGGTAAGACTGTAGTGTGGGTAGTGGTGGATAGGTTTAGCAAGATGGTCCATTTCATTCCCCTGTCTAAACTCCCGAATGCCAAAACCCTGGCGTCTATTTTTGTGAAAGAAATTGTTCGATTGCATGGTATCCCGGAAAATATTGTTTCTGACAGGGGTGTGCAGTTTGTGTCCAAATTCTGGAGGGCCTTCTGTCAAAAATGTAAAATTTCATTGTCTTTTTCCTCTGCCTACCACCCTGAGAGTAATGGGCAGACTGAACGCCTTAATCAGTCTGTCGAACAATTCTTGAGGTCGTATGTTGCTGATGACCAGCAATTATGGGTGAAATTTCTTCCATTGGCTGAATTTGCTTTGAATAACCGTGTCAATTCTTCCGCTGGGGTCTCCCCTGTCTTTTGTAACCATGGTTTTCATCCCCGTTTTCATTCTGGGTCGTCCGTTTCCTCCTCTAACCCTGAAGCGGATAAACTCTCCTCTGAACTGTGCACAGTTTGGGCCCGGGTTCAATCGAACCTAGAAAAGGCTCAATATTCTCAGAAACTCAAGGCGGATAGGAGACGTTCAAGGGGGGTAAACTTTCAGGTTTGGGATAAAGTATGGTTGTCCTCCAAGAATCTATCTCTCAAGGTAACTTCTAAAAAATTTGCTCCTCGTTTTATTGGACCATATAAGATCACGGAAGTGATTAACCCGGTATCTTTTAGGTTGGAGCTGCCCGAGTCATTCCACATTCATAATGTGTTCCATAAATCTCTGCTTAAAAAATATTTTGAACCGGTAGTACCATCAAAAGCCTCGCCTCCGCCGGTTCTTGTTAATGATGCTGTCGAGTATGTGGTGTCTAAAATAGTGGATGTCCGGAAGGTGCGTAATTCCTTGCAGTACCTGATTCACTGGAAGGGGTATGGACCTGAAGAGAGATCTTGGGTACCTGCCAGGGAGGTTCATGCTCCTAGACTTGTTCGTAAATTTCATTTAGAACACCCTGAAAAGCCATCGCCTGAAGTCTTGGGTCCGGTGGCCCCTCGTAAAAGGGGGGTACTGTCACGGGGTTCCAAAGGTGCACTCGGTCCCCCATTGCCCGCAGAACTGTTGCTTAGCTTTGGGAATGAGGATCTGTGTTTGACCTCATTCCCAGGGCGGCTTTACTAGCTGGGTGGCTCCCTGCTCCTAAGTCTGCCTTGAGCGCCGAGTTGATCACTCGGTGCTCGACTGGTTGGTCTGTCGGTCATGTGACGCTGGCCACGTCACATGACCCTCACTCCCCACTATAAATACAGGCAGCCTGCTGGCTACAGGTTGCCTGTTAATTTCTAGGTTCCTGGCTATTTGTTGGACTGCTGAATACTTACCTGATCCTGTTCCTTGACCATCCTTTTGCCTGATCCTCCTGTACTGCGCATCCGTCCTGGTATTGTGACCTCGGCTCCCACCTGACTACTCTCTTAGGACTCCTCTTGTACTTCTCTGCTCTCCTGGTATTTGACCCCGGCTTCTCCTGACCATTCTTTGCTTAATCCTTTGTACTTTGTAGCTTTCCTGGTATTGACTCGGTCCGTTCACGTCCTGTTGTTTGTCTGTCTGTCATCCCTGCACTTATTCCAAGTTAGGGATTGCCGTCCAGTTGTCCCCTGTCATTAGGACTCGCGAGGCAAGTAGGCAGGGCCAGGGGTAAGGGTGGAGCGCAGTGGTCACTTCCCTCCCCCCCTGTGTGTGTGTGTACGCGACCGTTACACTGGGATATATCATTGTGGGTTACATGGCCCCCCTCTCGATTCCCTGCTGCGTGTTTTCCCCAGTGGCCACTGTCCCTACCACTGCCCACTACCACAGTGGCTGTAAGTGCCACTACTATTACTGCTACTGACTGGATGGCTGGTGCTGCTATTATCCACATTCTGAATCTCAAATGATGAGGCATGGTTCTTTCGTTTTGCACTCTTCTGTTTTCCAGATATTTTATTTTGAGGCCAATAAATGAAAAGTCATGGGTTTGGTAAACACACCGATTATTATCTGGTATTAATTTAAAGATAGAGGTGCAATTAAATTTCCTTCCCTTTGTACAAACACACTTCACACTGGTATTGACAGTGTATTTTGGGGACACAGAGTTTGTTGTGAAATGTCTTTTAACTATCTATTCATTGTTCTGTACTGTACTGCAGATGTTTTTGTACTATAAAGCACTTGGTGCTATGCAATAAGGCGTCTGCCTGCCACCAATATAACAATGCAGTATTGGCAGTGAAATGTCTTTGGAATCTGCGTTTTAATTGCACTAGTATAAAAATGGTGCCGTTGCCTTAAAATGCTTTTGCTATTATGCAATGCATTTAATAAAACAGATATAATGCAATTTGAAAAATGTGCAAATGCTCAGCATCTGCAGCAGAATGCAACTGGGAGGCTGTGCTAGCAATAATGACCTGTAGAAACTTGAGTCTCTCTGTTCCTCTAAAAAAATGATTTTTTTTCTTGCACAGGGTTGGTTTTCTAATGTGGAACTGCTAGGATAAGTCTTAGTTGCGGAAGCAGGAAGCCGCTTGAGCACAGCGTGACCAGCCCCTCACTCCCTCAAATCTTTCCCTGATCAAATTCCCTAAAATCTACACAATTATATTTATATTATTCCCCTATGGTGTCCACATCACATTATAATAGTTGCCTGTAAATCCTTCTGGGTCAGAAACTTAACATACTATGGCGCTTCTGCTGGTTCAGCATAAGGATCTCCCTGCCCAATGCCCCCCTGATTTCCTGATTAAGGCTGTCTTTCAGCCTCTGAGCCAATCAGGGCAATACCGCTGTAACGGACCGTTTCCGCAGACAAGGGGTTAAAATCCGTTTAGGCGATGTGCCCCTTTCTGAGAGACAGGCACAGCTACTGCGGAACACACCAAACTCCCGAACTGGATACAAAATAGCACTCCAAACTGGAACCTCACGAATAGCTGCTAGCAGACGAACAGGGATCAGCTTACACTTCTGGCAATCGGTCTTCTAGCAGCATACAGTGAATCCCCCCAATAACGAGACAAGGCTCCGTGTTGAGGGTCAAGCAGTGGTCTGAGGTGCTGGCACACCCAGCCTGTTTTTTTATTACAGTTGTTGCAAATACAGGTGCGCCCACAGGGGTTTGAAATACAGCCAATCAATATGTTACAACACATACAATGTAAGTACATGCCCCTAGGGGACCAGAATGAAGACTGTGACATAGGACAGATATGCAACACTGTAGGATACACAGAGACAATACATCCCCACAATGCATCATGGTTTCCTCCTCTCTGCCCTGGCGACACCTGAGGCGTAATCCAATTATCTCTCAGGACAAAGAGGAATCTCCAATACACATGTTCAGACAACAGGACAGACATCACCCTTTAAACACACAATGGGACAATGGCACAATAGAAACACACCCAGCATTTTCCTCCCAAGCTGACAAGTTACACTTATTATAAATTGTTACAACTTTGTGAGTTTACATTGGCCATACATATAACTTACATGAAGTTAAACAGTATAACTTGGGGACAAACCTATCCAAAATTCACTTGAATAGGTTCAGGGGTTTAAAAGTTAGTATATGGCCCATAATCCAGGGGCAAGAGGCCAGCAGCAAGTCCTCTCCAAAACCCAGTGGCGAGGTTGGTTTTGCCACACATCTCCCCCCCCCCAGGGAAGACTAACCAGATACCTGACCTCACGCCGGTCGGTACCTGAGTTAGTCTGGCAGCCCACCCACAACCCAATACTGGACCTGTTGAATTTAGTAGCCTGTCTCTGTCCAGTGAGTCCACCAAGGTTATGTTGGAAGCGGGTACTCCCGGTCTCTGTGTTGCTCCCTGGCTTGGAGTGGAGGTTGCTTTGTGGGCAGGGATCAGCGGTACTCTGCCCTGGTGCCAGCGCTACCACGGAAGAAGCCTGGTTGGAGCTTGGTTGTTGGAGGGGGAGACCGACTGTCTCTACCCCCTGTGCTGTAAGTGCAGAGACCACGGTCCCATCTGCACTGTTGTGGGGCTTACTGTCTCCCCCTGGTGCGTTAAGCTGCCGCTGGGGAGAGGGGGTAACGAGCTCCTCTCCCATACATACTTCCAGCCGCTGGGGAGGGCGACCGACCGTCTCCGCTCCCAATACAGTGTCCTGCTGCTGGGGAAAGGAGACTGGGCTCTCTATTCCCTGCTGGACACTCTGCCGCTGGGGAATGGAGACTGGGCTCCCAATTCCCAAAAAATCACTCTGCTGCTGGGGGGCAGGAACAACTACCTCTGCCCCCTGTAACTCAGCCTGCCGCTGGGGAGGGAGGATGCTGCTCTCCTCTCCCTGCATTTCACACTGCCTTCCCGGCATATCACTCTGCTGCTGGGGGGCAGGAACAACTACCTCTGCCCCGTGTAACTCAGCCTGCCGCTGGGGAGGGAGGATGCTGCTCTCCTCTCCCTGCATTTCACACTGCCTTCCCGGCATATCACTCTGCTGCTGGGGGGCAGGAACAACTACCTCTGCCCCCTGTAACTCAGCCTGCCGCTGGGGAGGGAGGACGCTGCTCTCCTCTCCCTGCACTTCACACTGCCGCTGGGGAATGGAGACTGGGCTCCCAATTCCCTGCAGGACCGGTGGAGAGACCTCGGTCCCATCTCTACTGGCCACCTGGGGTCCTTCCCAGTAACACTCTACAATATCTGCCCAGCTGAATGGATCTGGGTCTGTCACCTTACCGTCCTGCTGAGCCTTCTCAATAGAGTGGAAGAGATCTCGGTAGTCCTGCTCCAGTTCCCACTCCAGGGTTGCTAGGTGAGCCAGGTCTTGCTCTACCTCATGGGGGTCATCCCACTCATGCCTAGCCTCCCTCTCATAGAAAATGTCCTGAAGTCTGGACTGTACAGGGCTCCCGAAGTCAGGCTCTGCAAAGGACTCCCATAACAAGCCAGGACCATCAAACTCCTCTCCCTCTGGCTTGTCATGTTCGGCTGTCCAGGGTATATACTGTGCCATATACCACCAAAGCGCCTGGTAGGCATCCTCCAGCCATAGCTCCTGCCATACCCGGTGCTCTAGTTCCTTCACCCATTCCTCCAGGGGCTGCTCTCCCAGGAAGGGCATCCGCAGGGCCACTTGCTTCTGCAACCGCTGCTCTTCACTGGGGAGACTCTCACCCCGCTGGTATTGTACCTTATCCAGGGCCTGGTACCAGATGCCTTTCCTTAATGCATCCCGGCCATCCAGGTCCTCCTCCTCGTATAACACTGCTGGTTCCATCCTGGTGCTTTTAGGGTCGCTGTACTGAGACATGCGTTGTCCTTAAGTTGTAAAATCCAAAGAAATGGTGTCTCCTGTAGCTGTCCTTCTGGCTGTAGGAACGATCCCACTGCTGCCACCAATGTAACGGACCGTTTCAGCAGACAAGGGGTTAAAATCCGTTTAGGCGATAAGCCCCTTTCTGAGAGACAGGCACAGCTACTGCAGGATACACCAAACTCCCGAACTGGATACAAAATAGCACTCCAAACTGGAACCTCACGAATAGCTGCTAGCAGACGAACAGGAATCAGCTTACACTTCTGGCAATCGGTCTTCTAGCAGCATACAGTGAATCCCCCCAATAACGAGACAAGGCTCCGTGTTGAGGGTCAAGCAGTGGTCTGAGGTGCTGGCACACCCAGCCTGTTTTTTTATTACAGTTGTTGCAAATACAGGTGCGCCCACAGGGGTTTGAAATACAGCCAATCAATATGTTACAACACATACAATGTAAGTACACGCCCCTAGGGGTCCAGAATGAAGACTGTGACATAGGACAGATATGCAGCACTGTAGGATACACAGAGACAATACATCCCCACAATGCATCATGGTTTCCTCCTCTCTGCCCTGGTGACACCTGAGGCGTAATCCAATTATCTCTCAGGACAAAGAGGAATCTCCAATACACATGTTCAGACAACAGGACAGACATCACCCTTTAAACACACAATGGGACAATGGCACAATAGAAACACACCCAGCATTTTACACTTATTATAAATTGTTACAACTTTGTGAGTTTACATTGGCCATACATATAACTTACATGAATTTAAACAGTATAACTTGGGGACAAACCTATCCAAAATTCACTTAAATAGGTTCAGGGGTTTAAAATTTAGTATATGGCCCATAATCCAGGGGCAAGAGGCCAGCAGCCAGTCCTCTCCAAAACCCAGTGGCGAGGTTGGTTTTGCCACAACCGCCCCCCTACTTCCTCTCAGTATCATGTGATCCTCCATTTTCTTCCTCTCATGGTTATTCGTCACCAATATTAACAGTAAAACGTCGCTGGATGTAAAAAAATTTAAGTGCTTTGTCTGAAGCAAACTGAAAATGATTTGGATTTGTTGGGCAGATGAAATTCTGTGAAGTTCGATCCTTAGTATGGCTTTGTTTCTTGCTGGAAATAGCAGTGCTCATATGTATTATAAAGTCTTCACGTGAATGCTGGATCTGCATAGATTGCACAGAAGAAAGGATGGAATTCTTGGGAGTAATCTTTCTATAATGGCAGATATTTGGATACCAGTGACTTGGACTGGTTATGCTTGTCCTTTCAGATAAAAAACACTGATAAGATAAGCGGTTCATACACCAACCAACTCTAAATAAGATATGGGGGCCCTCCTGAGAAACAGCCGGACACAGTGATCTACAACCAAACTATCCCACCATATTCCCATGTATGAAGCAGCGGGGTGCTGATAGTATTCATATCAGATTCCATAAAAATATTTTACTTTCCATTATATAAAGTATTTCTACAATGAGAAAAATGCAAACAAAACAATTCTCAATCAGCAAAAGCGTCTCATAGGAAAAAGCGAAATCTAGGATATATAGAAAATCAAAATTAAATATAACAATGAAAAACAATGTAATTTAACACTGCCTCCTATATACAAGAATATAACTACTATAATACTGCTCCTATGTACAAGAATATAACTACTATAATACTGCCTCCTATGTACAAGAATATAACTACTATAATACTGCCTCCTATGTACAAGAATATAACTACTATAATACTGCTCCTATGTACAAGAATATAACTACTATAATACTGCTCCTATGTACAAGAATATAACTACTATAATACTGCCTCCTATATACAAGAATATAACTACTATAATACTGCCTCCTATGTACAAGAATATAACTACTATAATACTGCTCCTATGTACAAGAATATAACTACTATAATACTGCTCCTATGTACAAGAATATAACTACTATAATACTGCCTCCTATATACAAGAATATACCTACTATAATACTGCTCCTATGTACAAGAATATAACTACTATAATACTGCCTCCTATGTACAAGAATATAACTACTATAATACTGCTCCTATGTACAAGAATATAACTACTATAATACTGCTCCTATGTACAAGAATATAACTACTATAATACTGCCTCCTATATACAAGAATATAACTACTATAATACTGCTCCTATGTACAAGAATATAACTACTATAATACTACCTCCTATATACAAGAATATAACTACTATAATACTGCCTCCTATATACAAGAATATAACTACTATAATACTGCCTCCTATGTACAGGAATATAACTACTATAATACTGCTTCCTATGTACAAGAATATAACTACTATAATACTGCCTCCTATGTACAGGAATATAACTACTATAATACTGCTCCTATGTACAAGAATATAACTACTATAATACTGCTCCTATGTACAAGAATATAACTACTATAATACTGCTCCTATACACAAGAATATAACTACTATAATACTGCTCCTATGTACAAGAATATAACTACTATAATACTGCTCCTATGTACAAGAATATAACTACTATAATACTGCTCCTATGTACAAGAATATAACTACTATAATACTGACTCCTATGTTCAAGAATATAACTACTATAATACTGCTCCTATGTACAAGAATATAACTACTATAATACTGCCTCCTATATACAAGAATATAACTACTATAATACTGCTCCTATGTACAAGAATATAACTACTATAATACTGCCTCTATGTACAAGAATATAACTACTATAATACTGCTCCTATGTACAAGAATATAACTACTATAATACTGCTCCTATGTACAAGAATATGACTACTATAATACTGCTCCTATGTACAAGAATATAAATACTATAATACTGCCTCCTATGTACAAGAATATAACTACTATAATACTGCTCCTATGCACAAGAATATATCTACTATAATACTGCTCCTATGTACAAGAATATAACTACTATAATACTGCCTTCTATGTACAAGAATATAACTACTATAATACTGCTCCTATGTACAAGAATATGACTACTATAATACTGCTCCTATGTACAAGAATATAACTACTATAATGCTGCCTTCTATGTACAAGAATATAACTACTATAATACTGCTCCTATGTACAAGGATATAACTACTATAATACTGCCCCCTATATACAAGAATATAACTACTCTAACACTGCTTCCTATGTACAAGAATATGACTACTATAATACTGCTCCTATGTACAAGAATATAACTACTATAATACTGCCTCCTATGTACAAGAATATAACTACTATAATACTGCTCCTATGTACAAGAATATAACTACTATAATACCGCTCCTATGTACAAGACTATAACTACTATAATACTGCTCCGATGTACAAGAATATAACTGCTATAATACTGCTCCTATGTACAAGAATATAACTACTATAATACTGCCTCCTATGTACAAGAATATAACTACTATAATACTGCTCCTATGTACAAGAATATAACTACTATAATACTGCCTCCTATGTACAAGAATATAACTACTATAATACTGCTCCTATGCACAAGAATATATCTACTATAATACTGCTCCTATGTACAAGAATATAACTACTATAATACTGCCTCCTATGTACAAGAATATAACTACTATAATACTGCTCCTATGTACAAGAATATAACGACTATAATACTGCCTCCTATGTACAAGAATATAACTACTATAATACTGCCTCCTATGTACAAGAATATAACTACTATAATACTGCCTCCTATGTATGGGAATAAGAGCAGATACTGATGATTACACTCAGTATATAGGACAGGAGAAGTGGTACTGTGCAGTGTCCTTATATACAGAAGTGGTACTGTGCAGTGTCCTTATATACAGGAGAAGTGGTACTGTGCAGTGTCCTTATATACAGGAGAAGTGGTACTGTGCAGTGTCCTTATATACAGGGGAAGTGGTACTGTGCAGTGTCCTTATATACATGAGAAGTGGTACTGTGCAGTGTCCTTATATACAGGAGAAGTGGTACTGTGCAGTGTCCTTATATACAGGAGAAGTGGTACTGTGCAGTGTCCTTATATACAGGAGAAGTGGTACTGTGCAGTATCCTTATATACAGGAGAAGTGGTACTGTGCAGTGTCCTTATATACAGGAGGAGTGGTACTGTGCAGTGTCCTTATATACAGGAGAAGTGGTACTGTGCAGTGTCCTTATATACAGGAGGAGTGGTACTGTGCAGTGTCCTTATATACAGGAGAAGTGGTACTGTGCAGTGTCCATATATTGTGGACTGTGGTCCTGTTCTCTTTTTATTTCTCCTCTGCAGCTCCCGTTCTTCTCTCCTAGCTCAGTTCTGGGTATGGTAGAACGGTCCTCCTGCTCGGGCTCTGATAGAGTTTTCTACATTAGTTTTGCCGCCGTGGACATGGTCGTATCTCCGGGGGCTTCTTGGAGCAGCACATGACATATTTTGTGTTGTTATATTTGCATCTTCTGCCCGCACGCCCCTCCATCCCACAACGTATCACTTCTTGCAGAATCTGGAAAACTCTTGCGTTGGTTGGAAATCCCAGATTTTTTATTTTTTTTGCTCCAGTTTTGTTTATAAGCCGTCGCTGCCATATGCGCTTGTGGTCTCGGAGCGCTGCGCTGTAGTACTGATCAGTAGGAGTAAGAACATATCTCTGTTCATTCCGTGACCACGGATTCAGACGGAAATGACTGACACGAAGCCTCTGCCAGAAATGAGTGAATCTTGTCTCTTCCACCTGTGAAAACAGTCAGCATTCAGCATGTGGCTACAAACATGGAGGAGTTCCAGGCCACGACATTACGCAGTGCGGCAGGACATGGGCTGTGGGTAGGAGGACCCAACGGACTGAGGACTTGCCCTTAAACTCGAGGTTTAAATTCAGCTCTTTAAGGAGTCACTTGTTTTCTCCAGAAGTAAAAAGTCCTTGAGAATGTTTTTTTTTGTCCATAAAGTAAATGTTTGGTTCTGCGGCCAAATCATTGTCTGTTTACAACTAAAAAAGGTCAGAATGTGCGAGAAATATCCAATAAGCGTTACCCCTGCCACCAACACCCTCCACGTCTGCGATGCTGCTCCTTCCTCCCGCGCTCTATTGCGGTGGGTCCTGGAGTTTGAAGAGCAGTGAGGACCACAGCAGGGGTGGCGGATCAGTGGACGTGACTATGGCTTCTCTGCTACATTTAATGGGGTTTTCGGGGGTTTTCGGGGCGCAGTAGGTACTGCACTTTGATTATAGAGACCTTTCCCTTCTGAAGTTGCCTGGATTGGCCTCTTGGGACTCCAGCAACATGACGCTCCTCTTCTGAAAATCACGCTTCTCTGGACATAATGTCCTTCACTAGGTTCCCTGGCGCTTGCGCAGATGAGGTTCTCTTGGGAGAAGAATAGTCCTGGCCCAGTCCACAGCAGAAGTGTCGTCCTGTCCATTGCCCAGTCCAGAAATCTGGTGGTGGAAGCAGGATATTCAGAAGAAGAACGTCACGTGACCGGGTTCCAGAAAGGCTGATACACGCAACGTCAGAATGGAAAGTATGTTGCACACCTTCTCCGAGGGACGTGTAATGAGATGGCTCTGTGGGACCTGTTGGGTCCTGGAGGACCCCGGTAATCCTTTCTGATCTTTTTGCTTTATAATCTGTCATAAAATGTGTGTCTACATTTTATTAACCAGCACTTACATATGAATACTTTTACAATTACATGTAATAAAAAATGTAACTATTTAACGCTGATCTATTCAATAAAATGTATCTGCACAGCGCCACCTGCTGCTTGTTCTTTTACTTATTTCCTGTCCACCTTACTGAGGTGGCCGCACACACTCAGATTAAATCCTCAACTGCTTCCAGCCCTATTTTATATTAGAATCCGTAAGGAGCACCGGCATCCTAGGGCCACTCACATGGTGGGGGCCACCCACTGTGCTACACAGGACTGTTGCACAAGTAGAGTGTAGGAGGATGGGAAGGGCACTTAACAATCTAATAGATCCCAATGGCCAGGAAAGTTAACTGGTTGAGACTGGTTTGAACCATGGGAGTGGCTGCGCTGTATTGGTGGCGGATTAAATTGAGTTATTGTTTGGGTTTGGTTTATTTCTTTATTTTTTTATTCTAAAACACCCCTGCATTTACCACAAAATGGTTGTATCCCAGAACATCCGTCCATCTACACCTGTATTTAAGGTGTGTATGATGAGGTTCTGCAGCAGCTGAGGTGTGTATGACGAGGTTCTGCAGCAGCTGAGGTGTGTATGATGAGTTTCTGCAGCAGCTGAGGTATGTATGACGAGGTTCTGCAGCAGCTGAGGTGTGTATGATGAGGTTCTGTAGCAGCTGAGGTGTGTATGATGAGGTTCTGCAGCAGCTGAGGTATGTATGACGAGGTTCTGCAGCAGCTGAGGTGTGTATGATGAGGTTCTGTAGCAGCTGAGGTGTGTATGATGAGGTTCTGCAGCAGCTGAGGTATGTATGACGAGGTTCTGCAGCAGCTGAGGTGTGTATGATGAGGTTCTGTAGCAGCTGAGGTGTGTATGATGAGTTTCTGCAGCAGCTGAGGTGTGTATGACGAGGTTCTGCAGCAGCTGAGGTGTGTATGATGAGGTTCTGCAGCAGCTGAGGTATGTATGACGAGGTTCTGCAGCAGCTGAGGTGTGTATGATGAGGTTCTGTAGCAGCTGAGGTGTGTATGATGAGGTTCTGCAGCAGCTGAGGTATGTATGACGAGGTTCTGCAGCAGCTGAGGTGTGTATGATGAGGTTCTGTAGCAGCTGAGGTGTGTATGATGAGGTTCTGCAGCAGCTGAGGTGTGTATGACGAGGTTCTGCAGCAGCTGAGGTGTGTATGATGAGGTTCTGTAGCAGCTGAGGTGTGTATGATGAGGTTCTGCAGCAGCTGAGGTGTGTATGACGAGGTTCTGCAGCAGCTGAGGTGTGTATGATGAGGTTCTGTAGCAGCTGAGGTGTGTATGATGAGGTTCTGCAGCAGCTGAGGTATGTATGACGAGGTTCTGCAGCAGCTGAGGTGTGTATGATGAGGTTCTGTAGCAGCTGAGGTGTGTATGATGAGTTTCTGCAGCAGCTGAGGTGTGTATGACGAGGTTCTGCAGCAGCTGAGGTGTGTATGATGAGGTTCTGCAGCAGCTGAGGTGTGTATTATGAGGTTCTGCAGCAGCTGAGGTGTGTATGATGAGGTTCTGCAGCAGCTGAGGTGTGTATTATGAGGTTCTGCAGCAGCTGAGGTGTGTATGATGAGGTTCTGCAGCAGCTGAGGTGTGTATTATGAGGTTCTGCAGCAGCTGAGGTGTGTATGATGAGTTTCTGCAGCAGCTGATGTAGGTATGATGAGGTTCTGCAGCAGCTGAGGTATGTATGATGAGGTTCTGCAGCAGCTGAGGTGTGTATGATGAGGTTCTGCAGCAGCTGAGGTGTGTATGATGAGTTTCTGCAGCAGCTGATGTAGGTATGATGAGGTTCTGCAGCAGCTGAGGTGTGTATTATGAGGTTCTGCAGCAGCTGAGGTGTGTATTATGAGGTTCTGCAGCAGCTGAGGTGTGTATGATGAGTTTCTGCAGCAGCTGATGTAGGTATGATGAGGTTCTGCAGCAGTTACTCAGCATTTGCTGCAGAATGCTATTGGGGTTCTGGAAATAATCCTATGAACTGTACAAACCTGAACTTTATTTATTGTATAAAAAAAAAAAAATACAGGACTCTGTTTCTGCTGCAGGGTTCTGTAATGCAGAACTAGCTGCCACATACTCTCGGGTGATATGGACCATGCTGGTATAACCTGGGCATCTCCTGTATATAATTATATATGTACAGCTGGTATAACCTGGGTATCTCCTGTATATAGTGATATATGTACAGCTGGTATAACCTGGGCATCTCCTGTATATAATTATATATGTACAGCTGGTATAACCTGGGCATCTCCTGTATATAATTATATATGTACAGCTGGTATAACCTGGGCATCTCCTGTATATAATTATATATGTACAGCTGGTATAACCTGGGTATCCCCTGTATATTATTATATATATACAGCTGGTATAACCTGGGCATCTCCTGTATATAATTATATATGTACAGCTGGTATAACCTGGGTATCTCCTGTATATAATTATATATGTACAGCTGGTATAACCTGGGTATCTCCTGTATATAATTATATATGTACAGCTGGTATAAGTTATACATCTTCTTGTATATAGTGATATGGACCATGCTGGTATAACCTGGGCATCTTCTGTATATAATTATATATGTGCAGCTGGTATAACCTGGGCATCTCCTGTATATAATTATAGATGTGCAGCTGGTATAAGTTATACATCTACTTGTATATAGTGGTATGGACCATGCTGGTATAAGCTGGGCATCTCCTGTATATAATTATATATGTACAGCTGGTATAACCTGGGCCTCTCCTATATATAATTATATATGTACAGCTGGTATAACCTGGGTATCTCCTGTATATAATTATATATGTACAGCTGGTATAACCTGGGTATCTCCTGTATATAATTATATATGTACAGCTGGTATAACCTGGGCATCTCCTGTATATAATTTATATATGTACAGCTGGTATAACCTGGGTATCTCCTGTATATAATTATATATGTACAGCTGGTATAACCTGGGCATCTCCTGTATATAATTATATATGTACAGCTGGTATAACCTGGGCATCTCCTGTATATACTTATATATGTACAGCTGGTATAAGTTATACATATTTTTGTATATAGTGATATGGACCATGCTGGTATAACCTGGGCATCTCATGTATATAATTATAAATGTACAGCTGGTATAACCTGGGTATCTCCTGTATATAATTATATATGTACAGCTGGTATAACCTGGGCATCTCCTGTATATAATTATATATGTACAGCTGGTATATGTTATACATCTTCTTGTATATAGTGATATGTACAGCTGGTATAACCTGGGCATCTCCTGTATATAATTATATATGTAGAGCTGGTATAAGTTATACATCTTCTTATATATAGTGATATGGACCATGCTGGTATAACCTGGGCATCTCCTGTATATAATTATATATGTACAGCTGGTATAACCTGGGCATCTCCTGTATATAATTATATATGTACAGCTGGTATAACCTGGGCATCTCCTGTATATAATTATATATGTACAGCTGGTATAACCTGGGTATCCCCTGTATATTATTATATATGTACAGCTGGTATAACCTGGGCATCTCCTGTATATAATTATATATGTACAGCTGGTATAACCTGGGTATCTCCTGTATATAATTATATATGTACAGCTGGTATAACCTGGGTATCTCCTGTATATAATTATATATGTACAGCTGGTATAAGTTATACATCTTCTTGTATATAGTGATATGGACCATGCTGGTATAACCTGGGCATCTTCTGTATATAATTATATATGTGCAGCTGGTATAACCTGGGCATCTCCTGTATATAATTATAGATGTGCAGCTGGTATAAGTTATACATCTACTTGTATATAGTGGTATGGACCATGCTGGTATAAGCTGGGCATCTCCTGTATATAATTATATATGTACAGCTGGTATAACCTGGGCCTCTCCTATATATAATTATATATGTACAGCTGGTATAACCTGGGTATCTCCTGTATATAATTATATATGTACAGCTGGTATAACCTGGGTATCTCCTGTATATAATTATATATGTACAGCTGGTATAACCTGGGCATCTCCTGTATATAATTTATATATGTACAGCTGGTATAACCTGGGTATCTCCTGTATATAATTATATATGTACAGCTGGTATAACCTGGGCATCTCCTGTATATAATTATATATGTACAGCTGGTATAACCTGGGCATCTCCTGTATATACTTATATATGTACAGCTGGTATAAGTTATACATATTTTTGTATATAGTGATATGGACCATGCTGGTATAACCTGGGCATCTCATGTATATAATTATAAATGTACAGCTGGTATAACCTGGGTATCTCCTGTATATAATTATATATGTACAGCTGGTATAACCTGGGCATCTCCTGTATATAATTATATATGTACAGCTGGTATATGTTATACATCTTCTTGTATATAGTGATATGTACAGCTGGTATAACCTGGGCATCTCCTGTATATAATTATATATGTAGAGCTGGTATAAGTTATACATCTTCTTATATATAGTGATATGGACCATGCTGGTATAACCTGGGCATCTCCTGTATATAATTATATATGTACAGCTGGTATAACCTGGGCATCTCCTGTATAATTATATATGTACAGCTGGTATAACCTGGGCATCTCCTGTATATAATTATATATGTACAGCTGGTATAACCTGGGCATCTCCTGTATATAGTTATATATGTACAGCTGGTATAACCTGGGTATCTCCAGTATATAATTATATATGTACAGCTGGTATAACCTGGGCATCTCCTGTATATAATTATATATGTACAGCTGGTATAACCTGGGCATCTCCTGTATATAATTATATATGTGCAGCTGGTATAAGTTATACATCTTCTTATATATAGTGATATGGACCATGCTGGTATAACCTGGGCATCTCCTGTATATAATTATATATTTACAGCTGGTATAAGTTATACATCTTCTTGTATATAGTGATATGGACCATGCTGGTATAACCTGGGCATCTCCTGTATATAATTATATATGTACAGCTGGTATAAGTTATACATCTTCTTGTATATAGTGATATGGACCATGCTGGTATAACCTGGGCATCTCCTGTATATAATTATATATGTACAGCTGGTATAACCTGGGCATCTCCTGTATATAATTATATATGTACAGCTGGTATAACCTGGGCATCTCCTGTATATACTTATATATGTACAGCTGGTATAACCTGGGCATCTCCTGTATATAATTATATATGTACAGCTGGTATAACCTGGGCATCTCCTGTATATACTTATATATGTACAGCTGGTATAACCTGGGCATCTCCTGTATATAATTATATATGTACAGCTGGTATAACCTGGGCATCTCCTGTATATAATTATATATGTACAGCTGGTATAAGTTATACATCTTCTTGTATATAGTGATATGGACCATGCTGGTATAACCTGGGCATCTCCTGTATATAATTATATATGTACAGCTGGTATAACCTGGGCATCTCCTGTATATAATTATATATGTACAGCTGGTATAACCTGGGCATCTCCTGTATATACTTATATATGTACAGCTGGTATAACCTGGGTATCTCCTGTATATAATTATATATGTACAGCTGGTATAACCTGGGTATCTCCTGTATATAATTATATATGTACAGCTGGTATAACCTGGGCATCTCCTGTATATAATTATATAAGTACAGCTGGTATAACCTGGGTATCTCCTTTATATAATTATATATGTACAGCTGGTATAAGTTATACATCTTCTGTATATAGTGATATGGAGCATGCTGGTATAACCTGGGCATCTCCTGTATATAATTATATATGTGCAGCTGGTATAACCTGGGCATCTCCTGTATATAATTATACATGTACGGCTGGTATAAGTTATACATCTTCTTGTATATAGTGGTATGGAGCACACTGGTATAACCTGGGCATCTCCTGTATATAATTATACATGTACGGCTGGTATAAGTTATACATCTTCTTGTATATAGTGATATGGAGCATGCTGGTATAACCTGGGCATCTCCTGTGTATATGTATATATGTACAGCTGGTATACCGTAGGCACTATCATGTGTTTGATGATTGGATACAGTTCCTCTATGGTCCATATACTGCAGATATATGTCATTCTGCTTTCTGTTCTTCGTCTTATATTTCATTTTCACACCAGGGATGTCTCGGTGCAGGGTGTACACTGCGCAGTCGCTCCCTGGTTGCTGTCATTCCCCGGAGATGTATGGACTGTATATATGGCAGCCTTACATCAGGATAAATCCTCGCGCCTCTGTGTCGTGTTGACAAGTGAAATATTGAAGAATGATTGGAAGCCATAAAGTGGAGGAAACCTCCGGATCCTGCGCGGCCTCTGAGCGCATCAGGGAAAAATGTCTCTGCTCTGTGTCTAGGCAAATACAGAAGCTTGTTGTCGTAGACTGGTACATCTGATGTCACGGCCCCAACCCTGAGGGGCCGGGGTGTAAATCAGGGATAACTGGGTAACACCATGAGGACCCCCGCTGCGGAAGGACATATGGAGTTCATGATGAGTTGTGTATCTGGGGTCTCACCTGGTCCTCAAGTTATGTCTCTGACAAGACGGATAAGGGCTTATTCACACGACCGTATGGTCGCCGTGCCCATAACAGTGACATCCACAATGCCCCCATAACAGTAACATCCACAGTGCCCCCATAGCAGTGACATCCACAGTGCCCCCATAACAGTGACATCCACAGTACCCCCATAACAGTGACATCCACAGTGCCCCCATAACAGTGACATCCACAGTGCCCCATAACAGTGACATCCACAGTGCCCCCCATAACAGTGACCTCCACAGTGCCCCCATAACAGTGACCTCCACAGTGCCCCCATAACAGTGACATCCACAGTGCCCCCATAACAGTGACATCCACAGTGCCCCCATAACAGTGACATCCACAGTGCCCCCATAACAGTGACATCCACAGTGCCCCCCATAACAGTGACCCCCACAGTGCCCCCATAACAGTGACATCCACAGTGCCTCCATAACAGTGACATCCACAGTGCCCCCATAACAGTGACATCCACAGTGCCCCCATAACAGTGACATCCACAGTGCCCCCATAACAGTGACCTCCACAGTGCCCCCATAACAGTGACCTCCACAGTGCCCCCATAACAGTGACATCCACAGTGCCCCCATAACAGTGACATCCACAGTGCCCCCATAACAGTGACATCCACAGTGCCCCCATAACAGTGACATCCACAGCGCCCCCATAACAGTGACATCCACAGCGCCCCCATAACAGTGACATCCACAGCGCCCCCATAACAGTGACATCCACAGCGCCCCCATAACAGTAACCTCCACAGTGCCCCCATAACAGTGACATCCACAGTGCCCCCATAACAGTGACATCCACAGTGCCCCCATAGCAGTGACATCCACAGTGCCCCCATAGCAGTGACATCCACAGTGCCCCCATAACAGTGACATCCACAGATCCCCCATAACAGTGACCTCCACAGTGCCCCCATAACAGTGACATCCACAGTGCCCCCATAACAGTGACATCCACAGTGCCCCCATAACAGTGACATCCACAGTGCCCCCATAGCAGTGACATCCACAGTGCTCCCAAAGCAGTGACATCCACAGTGCCCCCATAGCAGTGACATCCACAGTACCCCATAACAGTGACATCCACAGTGCCCCCATAGCAGTGACATCCACAGTGCCCCCATAGCAGTGACATCCACAGTGCCCCCATAGCAGTGACATCCACAGTGCCCCCATAGCAGTGACATCCACAGTGCCCCCATAGCAGTGACATCCAAAGTGCCCCCATAGCAGTGACAGTCACAGTGCCCCCATAGCAGTGACATCCACAGTGCCCCCATAGCAGTGACATCCACAGTGCCCCCATAACAGTGACATCCACAGTGCCTTCATAGCAGTGACATCCACAGTGCCCCCATAACAGTGACATCCACAGTGCCCCCATAACAGTGACATCCACAGTGCCCCCATAGCAGTGACATCCACAGTGCCCCCCTAACAGTGACCTCCACAGTGCCCCCATAACAGTGACATCCACAGTGCCCCCATAACAGTGACATCCACAGTGCCCCCATAACAGTGACATCCACAGTGCCCCCATAACAGTGACATCCACAGTGCCCCCATAACAGTGACCTCCACAGTGCCCCCATAACAGTGACCTCCACAGTGCCCCCCATAACAGTGACCTCCACAGTGCCCCCATAACAGTGACATCCACAGCGCCCCCATAACAGTAACCTCCACAGTGCCCCCATAACAGTGACATCCACAGTGCCCCCATAGCAGTGACCTCCACAGTGCCCCCATAGCAGTGACATCCACAGTGCTGCCAAAGCAGTGACATCCACAGTGCCCCCATAGCAGTGACATCCACAGTACCCCATAACAGTGACATCCACAGTGCCCCCATAGCAGTGACATCCACAGTGCCCCCATAGCAGTGACATCCACAGTGCCCCCATAGCAGTGACATCCACAGTGCCCCCATAGCAGTGACATCCAAAGTGCCCCCATAGCAGTGACAGCCACAGTGCCCCCATAGCAGTGACATCCACAGTGCCCCCATAGCAGTGACATCCACAGTGCCCCCATAGCAGTGACATCCACAGTGCCCCCATAACAGTGACATCCACAGTGCCTCCATAGCAGTGACATCCACAGTGCCCCCATAGCAGTGACATCCACAGTGCCCCCATAGCAGTGACATCCACAGTGCCCCCATAACAGTGACATCCACAGTGCCCCCATAGCAGTGACATCCACAGTGCCCCCCTAACAGTGACCTCCACAGTGCCTCCATAACAGTGACATCCACAGCGCCCCCATAACAGTGACCTCCACAGCGCCCCCATAGCAGTGACCTCCACAGTGCCCCCATAGCAGTGACCTCCACAGTGCCCCCATAGCAGTGACATCCACAGTGCCCCCATAGCAGTGACATCCACAGTGCCCCCATAGCAGTGACCTCCACAGTGCCCCCATAGCAGTGACATCCACAGTGCTCCCAAAGCAGTGACATCCACAGTGCCCCCATAGCAGTGACATCCACAGTACCCCATAACAGTGACATCCACAGTGCCCCCATAGCAGTGACCTCCACAGTGCCCCCATAGCAGTGACATCCACAGTGCCCCCATAGCAGTGACATCCACAGTGCCCCCATAGCAGTGACATCCACAGTGCCCCCATAGCAGTGACAACCAAAGTGCCCCCATAGCAGTGACAGCCACAGTGCCCCCATAGCAGTGACATCCACAGTGCCCCCATAGCAGTGACATCCACAGTGCCCCCATAACAGTGACATCCACAGTGCCCCCATAGCAGTGACATCCACAGTGCCCCCATAACAGTGACATCCACAGTGCCCCCATAGCAGTGACATCCACAGTGCCCCCATAACAGTGACATCCACAGTGCCTCCATAGCAGTGACATCCACAGTGCCCCCATAACAGTGACATTCACAGTGCCCCCATAACAGTGACATCCACAGTGCCCCCATAGCAGTGACATCCACAGTGCCCCCCTAACAGTGACCTCCACAGTGCCTCCATAACAGTGACATCCACAGCGCCCCCATAACAGTGACCTCCACAGCGCCCCCATAGCAGTGACCTCCACAGCGCCCCCATAGCAGTGACCTCCACAGTGCCCCCATAGCAGTGACATCCACAGTGCCCCCATAGCAGTGACATCCACAGTGCCCCCATAGCAGTGACCTCCACAGTGCCCCCATAGCAGTGACATCCACAGTGCCCCCATAGCAGTGACCTCCACAGTGCCCCCATAGCAGTGACCTCCACAGTGCCCCCATAGCAGTGACATCCACAGTGCCCCAATAGCAGTGACCTCCACAGTGCCCCCATAGCAGTGACCTCCACAGTGCCCCCATAGCAGTGACCTCCACAGTGCCCCCATAGCAGTGACCTCCACAGTGCCCCATAGCAGTGACATCCACAGTGCCTCCATAACAGTGACCTCCACAGTGCCCCCATAGCAGTGACCTCCACAGTGCCCCCATAGCAGTGACCTCCACAGTGCCCCCATAGCAGTGACATCCACAGTGCCCCCATAACAGTGACATCCACAGTGCCCCCATAGCAGTGACATCCACAGTGCCCCCATAGCAGTGACATCCACAGTGCCCCCATAGCAGTGACATCCACAGTGCCCCCATAGCAGTGACCTCCACAGTGCCCCCATAGCAGTGACATCCACAGTGCCCCCATAGCAGTGACATCCACAGTGCCCCCATAGCAGTGACCTCCACAGTGCCCCCATAGCAGTGACATCCACAGTGCCCCCATAGCAGTGACATCCACAGTGCCCCCATAGCAATGACCTCCACAGTGCCCCCATAGCAGTGACCTCCACAGTGCCCCCATAGCAGTGACCTCAACAGTGCCCCCATAGTAGTGACCTCCACAGTGCCCCCATAGCAGTGACATCCACAGTGCCCCCATAGCAGTGACATCCACAGGGCCCCCATAACAGTGACATCCACAGCGCCCCCATAACAGTGACATCCACAGTGCCCCCCTAACAGTGACCTCCACAGTGCCTCCATAACAGTGACATCCACAGCGCCCCCATAACAGTGACCTCCACAGTGCCCCCATAGCAGTGACCTCCACAGTGCCCCCATAGCAGTGACCTCCACAGTGCCCCCATAGCAGTGACATCCACAGTGCCCCCATAGCAGTGACATCCACAGTGCCCCCATAGCAGTGACATCCACAGTGCCCCCATAGCAGTGACCTCCACAGTGCCCCCATAGCAGTGACCTCCACAGTGCCCCCATAGCAGTGACATCCACAGTGCCCCCATAGCAGTGACCTCCACAGTGCCCCCATAGCAGTGACCTCCACAGTGCCCCCCTAACAGTGACCTCCACAGTGCCCCCATAGCAGTGACATCCACAGTGCCCCCATAGCAGTGACATCCACAGTGCCCCCATAGCAGTGACCTCCACAGTGCCCCCATAGCAGTGACCTCCACAGTGCCCCCATAGCAGTGACCTCAACAGTGCCCCCATAGTAGTGACCTCCACAGTGCCCCCATAGCAGTGACATCCACAGTGCCCCCATAGCAGTGACATCCACAGGGCCCCCATAACAGTGACATCCACAGCGCCCCCATAACAGTGACATCCACAGTGCCCCCCTAACAGTGACCTCCACAGTGCCTCCATAACAGTGACATCCACAGCGCCCCATAACAGTGACCTCCACAGTGCCCCCATAGCAGTGACCTCCACAGTGCCCCCATAGCAGTGACCTCCACAGTGCCCCCATAGCAGTGACATCCACAGTGCCCCCATAGCAGTGACATCCACAGTGCCCCCATAGCAGTGACATCCACAGTGCCCCCATAGCAGTGACCTCCACAGTGCCCCCATAGCAGTGACCTCCACAGTGCCCCCATAGCAGTGACCTCCACAGTGCCCCCATAGCAGTGACATCCACAGTGCCCCCATAGCAGTGACCTCCACAGTGCCCCCATAGCAGTGACCTCCACAGTGCCCCCATAGCAGTGACATCCACAGTGCCCCCATAGCAGTGACATCCACAGTGCCCCCATAGCAGTGACCTCCACAGTGCCCCCATAGCAGTGACCTCCACTGTGCCCCCATAACAGTAACCTCCACTGTGCCCCCATAACAGTGACCTCCTCTGCATACAGACACCTCTCATTCCCAGTACTAGAGGACATCCTCTCTAAATTCTCAGCCGCAGTCACAGTATAGACTGCTATCATGGAGATCCGCCACAGCAAAGGCCCAATGGAGAGGACAGCAGCTTTCTGGTGGAGCTCTGCTGCCCCCTGCTGGAAACACAGCAAGCTAAAAACATCCAGCAAGAAAAACTCAGAAAACAGAATATAATGACTGGTTCTTTTCAATGAAATCAAGCAGAGATCTTCATGAAATATTACAGCACATTCATTGTAGACAGAAGACTGTTTCCAACGTATTATCATTATATTATCTGTGTATTATAAGTGAATTATTAGTATATTATCTGTGTATTATCAGTATATTAGTATATTTTCTATATATTATCTGTATATTATCTGTATATTATCTGTGTATTATCTGTATATTATATGTGTATTATCTGTATATTATTATTATTATTATTATTATTATTATTATTTTAATAAAGTTTATTTATTAAATTTTTTCCTTTATAACACAGAATTTAAAAAAACAATTTGACAGAGCCGAAACCAATTCTGCCGACATAGCAGATATAATAAATTGTACATCACATTGAACAGAAAGTGAAATGTAGGTCTAATACATAATCATAAGCTGTTTTGGAAAATTCATACGTTCCCTGTTCAATTCCATATTACATTAGACTCAGATCTCCCACTGTCTGTCCAGACTTATCCCCTGTATCCCCTTCCCCCTCCTTGATGGTCATCCTGGTGGACGTCGCCAATGGTCATTCCAATCTCCCCCCCCCCTCGCTCCCACTCCAGGCGGCAACGGCACTCATTTAGCGCCGCCGCAAATGCCTCATACCTCTCAATCCTTGCCAAAAGGTTTTTCCATTCCCTAATGCTAGGTGCTCTTTTTGCTCCCCACTCTCTTGCGATGATAACTTTTGCCGCCATAAGGCCTCTTGTCCAGACCCTTTTCTTCTCATTTTCCCTAATTAGTGATGGAAAACCGCCTAACGCGGCCACTTCCGGTTTATATAGAAGAGATATTAGGGACTCTACACTTAGGAAATCAAAGACCTCTCGCCAATAAGATTGCATACTTGGGCAGGTCCATATCATATGGATGTAGTCAGCGGACTCTTCTCTACATTTCCAACATTTTGATTCTCGTTCTTTATAGATCTTACTAAGCAACATTGGAGTCAGATATATTCTGTGGATAATATTAAAATAGATGATCCTAAAATTGCTAGATATCATTGTCTTTTTTATATTTTTATATATGTTACCCCATTCAATTGTGTTTGATCCTATATCCCTTGCCTATTTTTCCTCGCTGTTGAACTTTAGTATTTTCCCCAATCCCTTCCTTATTATCCTATACACCTGAGAGATGGTCGCCCTTGATGTCATGTGAATGTGACAAAAATCTATAAATTCGTGTTTTGTTGTAGAAAGATATTCCCTATTTTGCGTGGCCTCAAATGTGTGTTTCAATTGGTAATACCGACACTGGTTCATTATGTCTATATTTATTCGAGAACCAGGGCCGGTGCAAGGATCTTTGCACACACAAACGAAGCTACATTTTGGCCCCCCCCCCCCCCCCCCACAACTTGGTGGGGGTGATTTAAAAAGGAGGGCGTGATGTGACATGGAGGGGGTTGAATCGTGACATGGAGGGGGTTGAAATGTGACATGGAGGGGGATGAGAAATGTGACATGGATTGGGATGAGAAATGTGACATGGAGGGGGATGAGAAATGTGACATGGGGGGGTTGAGAAATGTGACATGGAGGGGGATGAGAAATGTGACATGGAGGGGGATGAGAAATGTGACATGGAGGGGGATGAGAAATGTGAAAAAGGGGGTGATGTGACATAGAGGAGGAGAAATGTGACATAGGGGGTGATGTGACATGGAGGGGGAGAAATGTGACATGGATGGGGATGAGAAATGTCACATGGAGGGGGTTGAAATGTGACATGGAGGGGGATGAGAAATGTGACATGGAGGGGGATGAAAAATGTGATATAGGGGGGTGATGTGACATGGATGGGGATGAGAAATATGACATGGAGGGGGATGAGAAATGTGACATGGAGGGGGATAAGAAATGTGACATGGAGGGGGATGAGAAATGTGACATGGAGGGGGATGACCAATGAGACATCGAGGGGGGAGAAATGTGATATGGAGGGGGATGAGAAATGTGACATGGAGGGGGATGAGAAATGTGACATGGAGGGGGTTGAAATGTGACATGGAGGGGGATGAGAAATGTGACATGGAGGGGGATGAAAAATGTGACAAGGAGGGGGATGAGAAATGTGACATGGAGGGGGATGAGAAATGTGACATGGAGGGGGATGAGAAATGTGACATGGAGGGGGATGAAAAATGTGACATGGAGGGGGATGAGAAATGTGACATAGGGGGTGATGTGACATGGAGGGGGAGAAATATGACATGGAGGGGGATGAGAAATGTGACATGGAGGGGGATGAGAAATGTGACATGGAGGGGGATGAGAAATGTGACATGGGGGGGGATGAGAAATGTGACATGGAGGGGAGAGAAATGTGACATGGAGGGGAGAGAAATGTGACATGGAGGGGGGAGAAATGTGACACGGAGGGGGGAGAAATGTGACACGGAGGGGGTTAAAATGTGACACGGATGGGGTTGAAATGTGACACGGAGGGGGTTGAAATGTGACACGGAGGGGGTTGAAATGTGACATGGAGGGGGGAGAAATGTGACACGGAGGGGGAGAAATGTGACACGGAGGGGGGAGAAATGTGACACGGAAAGGGGAGAAATGTGACACGGAGGGGGAGAAATGTGACATGGATGGGGATGAGAAATGTGACATGGAGGGGGTTGAAATGTGACATGGAGGGGGATGAGAAATGTGACATGGAGGGGGATGAGAAATGTGACATGGAGGGGGATGAGAAATGTGACATGGAGGGGGTTTAAATGTGACATGGAGGGGGAGAAATATGACATGGAGGGGGATGAAAAATGTGACATAGGGGGGTGATGTGACATGGAGGAGGAGAAATGTGACATAGGGGGGTGATGTGACATGGATGGGGATGAGAAATGTGATGGAGGGGGATGAGAAATTTGACATGGGGGGTGATGTGACATGGAGGGGTAGAAATGTGACATGGAGGGGGATAAGAAATGTGACATGGACGGGGATGAGAAATGTGACATGGAGGGGGTTTAAATGTGACATGAAGGGGGAGAAATATGACATGGAGGGGGATGAAAAATGTGACATAGGGGGGTGATGTGACATGGAGGAGGAGAAATATGACATAGGGGGTGATGTGACATGGATGGGGATGAGAAATGTGACATGGAGGGGGATGAGAAATTTGACATGGGGGGTGATGTCACATGGAGGGGTAGAAATGTGACATGGAGGGGGATAAGAAATGTGACATGGAGGGGGATGAGAAATGTGACATGGAGGGGGATGAGAAATGTGACATAGGGGGGAAATATGGCATGGAGGGGATGAGAAATGTGACATGGAGGGGGATGAGAAATGTGACATGGAGGGGGTTGAAATGTGACATGGAGGGGGATGAGAAATGTGACATGGAGGGGGATGAGAAATGTGACATGGAGGGGGATGAGAAATGTGACATGGAGGGGGTTTAAATGTGACATGGAGGGGGAGAAATATGACATGGAGGGGGATGAAAAATGTGACATAGGGGGGTGATGTGACATTTTAGGAGGAGAAATGTGACATAGGGGGGTGATGTGACATGGAGGGGTAGAAATGTGACATGGAGGGGGATAAGAAATGTGACATGGAGGGGGATGAGAAATGTGACATGGAGGGGGATGAGAAATGTGACATAGGGGGGGAAATATGGCATGGAGGGGGATGAAAAATGTGATGGAGGGGGATGAGAAATTTGACATGGGGGGTGATGTGACATGGAGGGGTAGAAATGTGACATGGAGGGGGATAAGAAATGTGACATGGAGGGGGATGAGAAATGTGACATGGAGGGGGATGAGAAATGTGACATAGGGGGGGAAATATGGCATGGAGGGGGATGAGAAATGTGACATGGAGGGGGGAGAAATGTGACATGGAGGGGGGTGAGAAATGTGACATGGAGGGGGATGAGAAATGTGACATGGAGGGGGTTGAAATGTGACATGGAGGGGGGTGAGAAATGTGACATGGAGGGGGATGAAAAATGTGACAAGGAGGGGGATGAGAAATGTGACATGGAGGGGGATGAGAAATGTGACATGAAGGGGGATGAGAAATGTGACATGGAGGGGGGATGAGAAATGTGACATGGAGGGGGATGAGAAATGTGACATGGGGGGGATGAGAAATGTGACATGGAGGGGGATGAGAAATGTGACATGGAGGGGGTTTAAATGTGACATGGAGGGGGAGAAATATGACATGGAGGGGGATGAAAAATGTGACATAGGGGGGGAAATATGGCATGGAGGGGGATGAGAAATGTGACATGGAGGGGGGAGAAATGTGACATGGAGGGGGATGAGAAATATGACATGGAGGGGGATGAGAAATGTGACATGGAGGGGGTTGAAATGTGACATGGAGGGGGGTGAGAAATGTGACATGGAGGGGGATGAAAAATGTGACAAGGAGGGGGATGAGAAATGTGACATGGAGGGGGATGAGAAATGTGACATGAAGGGGGATGAGAAATGTGACATGGAGGGGGGATGAGAAATGTGACATGGAGGGGGATGAGAAATGTGACATAGGGGGTGATGTGACATGGAGGGGGAGAAATATGACATGGAGGGGGATGAGAAATGTGACATGGAGGGGGATAAGAAATGTGACATGGAGGGGGATGAGAAATGTGACATGGAGGGGGGAGAAATGTGACATGGAGGGGGGAGAAATTTGACACGGAGGGGGTTGAAATGTGACACGGAGGGGGTTGAAATGTGACACGGAGGGGGGAGAAATGTGACACGGAGGGGGGAGAAATGTGACACGGAGGGGGAGAAATGTGACACGGAGGGGGATGAGAAATGTGACACGGAGGGGGATGAGAAATGTGACACGCAGGTGGATGAGAAATGTGAGACGGAGGGGGATGAGAAATGTGACACGGAGGGGAATGAGAAATGTGACATGGAGGGGGATGAGAAATGTGACACGGAGGGGGGTGAGAAATGTGACATGGAGGGGTGATATGACATGGATGGGGATGAGAAATGTGACATGGAGGGGGGAGAAATGTGACATGGAGGGGGATGAGAAATGTGACATGGAGGGGGATGAGAAATGTGACACGTAGGGGGTTGAAATGTGACACGGAGGGGGTTGAAATGTGACATGGAGGGGGTTGAAATGTGACATGGAGGGGGGATGAGAAATGTGACATGGAGGGGGGATGAGAAATGTGACATGGAGGGGGGATGAGAAATGTGACATGGAGGGGGATGAGAAATGTGACATGGAGGGGGGAGAAATGTGATATTTCTCCCCCTCCATGTCACATTTCTCATCCCCCTCCATGTCACATTTCTCATCCCCCCTCCATGTCACATTTCTCATCCCCCTCCATGTCACATTTCTCATCCCCCTCCATGGCACATTTCTCATCCCCCTCCATGTCACATTTCTCCTCCTCCATGGCACATTTCCCCTCTCTATTAATGTTGTGTAAAAATAAACATTATGGTCCTCACCTGGGCCTGTTCTTGTCTGCAGCAGCTCCCCTTCTCCTCTGTGTGGTCCTGGTAACTTCTCTCTGTGCTCCCGACAATACTTTGAGGACCTCTCCCACTCAGCCAATCAGTGGCTGCAGCTGCGTCACATGTCAGACCAGTGATTGGCTCAGCGGGAAATCACTGCCCTGACACGTGACACAGCTGCGGCCACTGATTGGCAGAGTGGGAAAGGTCCCCAAACAACTTATCAGGACTCGGGAGCCCAGAGAGAAGATATGAGGACCACCACACAGAGGAGAACAGCCGCCGGAGGCCGTCGGCATGCAAGTGATTAATGAAAAAAAAAAAGTTTCATTTTTCCGCTCCCCCTTCAGTGCACCCTAAGGCGGCCGCTTGGTCTGCCTTATTATAGCACCGGGCCTGTCCAGGACATAATTCTTTTAGTGCTCTTATTCTCCCATTCTTTACTAACTGTGATACATAAAGAATACCGTACTTTACCCAGTATGTATAATTGCAGGATTTTACTAAAGTATGACGTAAAGTCATGATTTTATTAAAGACACGGAGGCGAGTATTGCTTTAACCTTTCTTTACTTCTACCATAGCAGCAAAGAGAAAAAATGGTACACACAGTGGAAACCATAGTAACAAGCTCCTCCCCTTATCCCTGTATATCAATCCTTGTCTGCCTGGGATCTTCCTCTTTCTTTGCGCCTCAACCAGCGCTGTTCCAAACCGAAACGCCTTACGCTGAAACAACGAAGTAACGAAACAAACTCTTGAAACCTGTCAGCCTGGACCGCAACCATCGGACATCCGACCGGACTGGAACTGTGTAGCTCAAATGCTTGAAGCCGTTAGTCTCTCAACCTAGGAGAAAAAGGATATAAAGAAAAACGTTCTATGACCATAATTCAGTGCATCCGAAAATGTAGGATTTACATGTAGAAAAATACTAACAATCTCAATATCTTGACCATAGGGTAAACAGACATTACATACTCACTCAGACCCAAACCAGGGTGGGTTCAGGGCAGGCAATACTCGCCTCCGTGTCTTTAATAAAATCATGACTTTACGTCATACTTTAGTAAAATCCTGCAATTTTATAACAAGACACGGAGGCTCATATTGCTAGTTTAAAGCTGAGCCACTAAAGAATCAAAAGCGTGTGATGCCGGTCTAAAGTAAAACTCGCGGAATGTGGAAGTCCTGGACCAATCCGCCAATCTCATAACATCTTCTAAGCGAGCTCCCGATGTAGTCATTACAGTAGCTGCCGCACTGCGAACCGAATGAGCCGTGAAAACGGCCGTATCAATCCCGGAAAGGGAAAGAACCCACTTAACCCAGCGAGATAAGGTAACGCTGGTTACCGGAGCAAAAGGGCTGCGAAAAGAAATGAATAAGTGGGGAAGAGAAGGCGACCACAAGAGACGGGTTCTATCTTCATATTCGCGCAAACAAGCCACAGGACATAGTTGTGGTGAAGCCGGAAAACGGGGATAAGAGACCAAATGGATATTGGTCTTAGTGCGTCGGGAAATATTAAATTGAACCCCATCCGGGGTGAAGGATCTAGCGTCCCAATCCAAAGCCCGTACATCCGACACTCTCTTACAAGATATAAGACAGAATAAAGTCACCAGTTTGGCTGATAACTGACGCAAAGACAATTGAGCATTAGAGGGCCAGTTGATTAAAAAAGTTAAAACACCGGAGACATCCCATGTAGATGAAAACCGTGGCCGAGGTGGTCGGGCCAAGCGTGAACCTTTGATTAAACGACAGACTAGGGGGTGCTGTCCCGCCGGACGTCCATCGAACCCGTTATGTCTGGAGAAGATTGCTGACCTAAAGACATTGATGGTACGATAAGCCTTTCCCGCCTCAAAAAGTGAGAAACAAAAAGGCTAGAATGGAATTTACAGGAGCCTCAACGGGATCCAAAATCCGCTCGAAGTTACCAGCGAGACCAAGAGCCCCAGGCGGCTCTATAAGCTCGCCTGGTTCCGGGTGCCCAAGCGCAGTCCAATAAGAACATAGTTGTTCCTGAAAGTCCAGCGCCTTCTCCTGGACTCCCGAAATCTTGCAGGCCAGGAGACGTAACGATCCGTTCTGTAGGAGTGGATGAAATTCTCCTGCAGGTCTTAGAAGCAGAGACAACTGATTGGGAGGCAGGAGCGGAAAATCCACCAGAAGTTCCAGGATCTGAGGGAACCATGACTGAGTTCGCCAAAACGGCACAATCAGAACCAGGTTCGCCAACTGCTGACGAACTTGAAGGAGTACTCTCGGGATGAGTCCGAAAGGAGGGAACACATACATCAGAGCGTGTCCCCAGTGTTGAAGTAAAGCGTCTACCGCTTCCGCCAAGGGATCCGGTCTCCAGCTGAAAAACATGGGCAGCTGGGTATTCAACCGGGAAGCGAAGAGGTCGACTGCAAAAGGACCCCACAGAGAAGAAATAGAAGAGAAAACCGTCTCGTCTAGTCTCCAGTCGCTGGAGTCGGAGATGTAGCGTGAACTCCAGTCCGCTAAGGTATTGTGAAGGCCCGGAAGGTATTCTGCCACCACAGAAATGTTCCTGTCGAGACAGAACTCCCAAAAGTCCTTCGCCAAATGGGTCAGAACTACCGACCGTGTTCCCCCATGCAATTGACATACCTGACCGCTGATATGTTGTCCATGCGGAGTCTTATGGCTGTACTGACCACCCCATTGGCAAAACTGCGAATGGCGAACGACCCGACAAGAAGCTCCAGGGCGTTGATGTAAAGCCGGGAATCTTCCTGTGACCAAGGACCACCCGTGGAAACTCCACTGCAATGTGCTCCCCACCCGTGAAGGCTCACATCGGATTCTATGATCAGATCCGGTTGGGGACCCACAATTGCCCTGCCATTCCAGACCGATAGGTTGTGGATCCACCACCTCATCTCGTCTTTCGTTTCTGCATCCAGTGTGACAAAATCTGCGTAAGAGGCCCCCGTCTGAAGATGAGCGATTTTGAGGCGCTGCAACGCCCGATAATGGAGGGGGGCTGGAAAGATGGCTTGAATCGAGGAGGCCAAAAGTCTGATTATCCTCGCCAAATGTCGCAAAGATATCTGAGGCAGTTGAAGGACATGCCGCAGCTCCTTGCGGATGGCCTTGATTTTGGAGAGGGGAAGACTGAGGGATAACTCTACCGAGTTCACTTGGAACCCCAGGAACTCCATCGACCTGGCAGGGGTCAGACAAGACTTCTCCTGGTTGACGATGAACCCCAGACTGGAAATAAGTGAAACTGTCATGTGAAGGTGTTTCAGTAGAAGAGAGTGTGCTTGGGCCATGACCAAGATATCGTCAAGGTAGACGATTAGGCGGACACCCCTGCCGCGGAGCCATGCCACCACTGGGCGCATGATCTTGGTGAAGCACCAGGGGGCGGAGGATAGGCCAAACGGAAGGCAGGTGAAGCGCCAAGTCTGACCGTTCCAAAGGAACCGAAGTAGGTCTCTTGAAGAGGGAGACACTGGAACCGTGAGGTAAGCGTCCTTGAGATCTATCTTGGCCATCCAATCGCCAGGAAGAAGCAGATCTCTCAACAGATGGATGCCCTCCATCTTGAAATGCCGATACTGCACGAAAGTGTTTAAAGCTTTCAGATTGATCACGGGGCGCATCTGGCCCCCTTTCTTTTGCACCAGAAAAATACTGCTGATCACTCCCCTTTGATTTTTGTAGAAGATTCGACAGCTCCCTTTGAAAGAGGGACTGAGTCGAATTGGACTGCGGTATTGGAGGGGGACCCGGGATAAAACTTGGATCGGCAATCAGATCTATCGTGAATCCCTGCACAGTAGAAAGAACCCATTGGTCGGAGGTTATGCTTGGCCACACATGAGAAAAGAACCGGAGTCTGCCTCCGACATATTGGTCTAAAAAAGGTAAAGGACGAAGAATAGGACTTACCAAATGGTCGACGTGAGTTTGGATTTCCTCTGAAACCGCGGGACCGGAAGGGGGTGCCTCGCGATGGAAAAAAGGCCGGCTGGTGTCTTTGATCCTGGAGGGATGCTCTATATGTAAAGGAGCCTCTGCCGGAACCCCGGGCATGAAAATTGGAACGGCCGGACAGTCGGCCCCTTGAACTGCCGGCCCTGTTAGAAAAACGCCCCTGAAAGACTCGACGCATCGATGTCTGGGCCTTATCGAGAGCCGTAAAGGCTCCTACATACTTTCCTAACTCCTTAATAAAGGAGTCGCCAAAGAGCAACCCCTGGGCATCTTTGCCCGCTTCAGTTAAAGCCAAGTTAGACAACTTTGGCTCGATTTTTATCAGTATAGCCTTACGCCTTTCAATGGCGAGTGAGGCATTAACATTACCGGCTACACAAATGGCCCTCTGGGCCCAACCCCTCAGTTCTTCCGAGTCCACCTGGCTACCTGCCGCTTTAGCGGACTCAGCCATGTCGAAAATTTTCGCTAAAGGACCTGTAATGTCCAGTAATTTATCTTGGACTGCCTTTAAGGCAGCGTCCAAACCTTTTCGGGGATTAAAAACCGTTTTCGCCAAAAATTGGACCATCTTTGGGTCCACTGAAGGGGTTTCACACACTTTGTGTGGTATCAAGGGACGAGGGCACTCTGACCGCAACTTATTACGCGATTCCTTGCTAAGAGGATTGCGTATGCGAGATTCTAAATATTGCGCCACATGCGTGGCGGGCATCCATTCCGCAGAACGGGGATGGTGCAGTTCATCAGGGTTGAACAATGGTTCCCCAGAAGGATCCTTTAAGAGATCCTCTGCTAACCCCTGATGTAGTAAAGGGGTATCCGGGCATACATTAGGTGCCGGGTCTACATTGACATCCGCCAAATCGTCCTCAGAATCATAAGTCAAATCATTGACATTCTCATGAACCTCCTCCTCCGACTCTCTATCAGAGTCTGTCACTGGCTCAGGTAGAGACCTGGCAGTTTTCCATGCCCGCGTTTTTTCTGCCTGGCGGGTGCAAGCTCTTTTACGCGAACAAGGCGCGTTAATCTGGGATGGGGATGGCCCATCAATCTGAGATGTTCTGGAGGCAAAAGGTAATGGCCCTGGAGGCGGGACCGAGCCCTGGGCCGCGGTGCTAGGACGAGCCATAAGGGCCTGAGAAATTGACTGGGTCAATGCAGAGGACATTGAACCCATGGCGGTTATGATGGCATTAGAAATGGACCTTTGTAGTGCCAACTCATGGTCATCCGGGTGAAGCACCTCGGACCTCCTATCCTGAGTAGGGGAAACCTGTTCTACAGGGGGGGTTCACTAGGGGCCACAGAGGCAACCGAATTTTTCCTGATAGACATACTGCAGAAGATGGCAGGAGTTAGTCACCCCAGCCAGAAGGCAGCAGATATTGCACTAGGAAAGAAGAAAAAAGAGACAGCAATGTAGTACCAGTACAAGCAAAAGGCATATATAGGTGGATTTACAAAGGCACTGGTACTTACAAAGCAAGAAAGCAGAAGAAACAACTGCAAGGATGTTAGACAATCGGAGCGATACTATCCGGTGTGCGTTCAGAGCGGGTAACTGACAGAGACGCCGAAATCTCGCGAGATCTCGGAGTCCGCAATAGGCCGATTAAAGGAACGGCGCCCGAAATCTCGCGACGCGAGACTTCGGGGGGGAAGAAGGAGAGGACAGGGAGCGCGCGCGAAATGGCAGACGCAACCTGAGGTAATAGGGACACGAACGTAACAATAAGAAAAAGCGGATCACGCCGGAGGGCAGAAAGGCCGCTAGGTTCACTAAAAATGGGAAAAATATAACCCTAGAGCGCCATAGGGAACAATAAGAGTACAACCTGTAGGGAAAAACTATAATATGAAAAAAGGGCTATCGATAATAACAATAGCAAATGGAGTTAACGAAAACACACTAGAACCCAGAAAGGGTATTTTAAACTAGTTAATAATAGAAGAACCAAACCCTGAGCAGTGCTACAGAGCTGGAGAGCTGGAGAGTACTTATCTGCCTGGTAGCAGCAAAGAAAGAGGAAGTTCCCAGGCAGACAAGGGTTGATATACAGGGATAAGGGGAGGAGCTTGTTACTATGGTTTCCACTGTATGTACCATTTTTTCTCTTTGCTGCTATGGTAGAAGTAAAGAAAGGTTAAAGCAATATGAAGCCTCCATGTCTTGTTATAAAATCAATGATTAACTGAAATTCTGTAATATTACTATTACACCACCAAGGTGAGAAATTTGAGGTGTTCAAAATTCCCAAAATGTTTTTTATCTTTTCCCAAGACAAGTCGACCATTCGACATATTGGGCATTTTTTCCCTTTATTTTTAATAAATCTCGTCTCCAATTATGCTAAATATATAATATTTTGGGCCATTAAAACCCTGTTCCAAAAATTTGTTTATATTATTTCCCCCTGACTTTATCCACTGGACTTGAGAGGCCAGATAATATCCCTGAAAGAAAGGGACCACTAGTCCTCCATCCTCCTCCGCTAACCAGAGATATTTTTGCTTAAGTTTTACCCTTTTTCTCCCCCAGATTAAGTCATTCAGCAGTCGTTCCAAGTGGTTGAAGAAAAGGTCCTCTATCCAAACTGGGCAGGCCGCCAAAATATACAAAATCTGGGGAAGCAAAATCTTTTTTATTAATGCAATTCTGTCCGCCTGTCCAATGGGTAACTTCTGCCGAACCCCAATTTTGCTTTTACATCTAATCAGCAGGGGGGTGACATTCAAACTCACGAAATCTAGTATGCTTGCACTTAGCTTTATACCCAGATATTCCATAGATTCCGTAGTTTTTAATACCCTAATTCCTAAGGAATTCGGTAGGTTTTCCTGGTCGAGTGGTAGCAATACTGATTTTGCCCAGTTGACTTTATATCCCGAAATATCGCTAAACTTATTTATTAGTTCCATAAGGTGAGGGAGCTGCAGTATTGGGTTCTCCAGGAAGATCAGAATATCATCTGCATACACGCTTATCTTATCAGAGGTCCCCTTCATACCAAAGCCTGAAATCCCCTCGTCCGCTCTTATTTTAGCAGCCAATGGTTCTATAAATAAAGTAAACAATAAGGGAGAGAGGGGACATCCGTGTCTTGCTCCTCTGTGCAGCTCCATTTGCTCCGACCATACTCTGTTGATGTTAATTTTGGCTTTAGGTGATTGTACAGGATCTGGACCCATTTAATAAAATCTATACCCATATTCATCCTATACATTACTTTCCAGAGTTATTCCCACTCCACCCTGTCGAAAGCCTACTCGGCGTCTAATGACAGGATGGAGCGGGAACCCCCCCCCCCCGCTCAACCTGCATATTTAAGAAAGCTCTGCGTATGCTAGATTGTACCAATCTCTTGGGTATAAATCCTGTCTGATCAGGATGGATTAACCCATCGATTACTCCCTTTAGTCTGTTAGTGAATATTTTTGCACAGATTTTATAGTCTGTATTTAGGAGAGAACTGGGGCGATACGCACCGATCTCTCTCTCATCCTTACCCTTTTTTAGAATAAGTGTGATCACTGCTTCCGATAGAGATACAGGCAGCTGACCCGTCTGATAGGTGTTATTAAGGACCTGTAATAGCATTGGCAGGATTGTGTCCCCGTGTTGGCGATAGATCAGTCCCGGGGAGGAGTTTCCCTGAATGGTCCTAGCAGCCTCAGATACTTCCTTTAGATCTATAGGCCCATTTAATATTTTGCACTTCTGCTCTCTTAATTTAGCGAGATTAATGTTCTCCAGGAACTTTTCGACGTCTCCATCCTGATGGTTTTTATTGCATGCAGGGGCATAGCTATAGGGGGTGCAGAGGTAGCAGTCACTACCGGGCCCAGGAGCCTAAGGGGGCCCAAAGACCCTTGTGCCACATAAGACACTGGCATTATAGAAAGTGCATACTGGTCAATTTACACCTCTGGCTGGAGGGAAGGGGTTAGGTTAAGAATTTGGCATGAGGGGGTGCCCTTTCAATGTTTGCCTCAGGCAGCAGGAAGGCTATGTGCTCCCCGGCCCCTGGCCAACAAGCACTGAGGGACGGGGGCCCAAGCTGAACTCTTGCACCAGGGCCCGTGAGCTTTTAGCTACGCCCCTGATTGCTTGTATATAAGGTGTTATAGTACTTAACAAATTCTCGCTCAGTCTCCTCCGGGCGCGTGGTTATCTCTCCATTTCACAATCTAATGCTTTTTATTCTGTTACTATTTTTGGGGTTTTGGATAAAAAGTGACAAGAGGTTTCCTGGTTTCCCTGCTTGAGAGAAGTATTTAGCTCCTGTAAAGAAGACCCTATGCTGAGCCTTTTCAAATAAATCATTTTTATACTCCAGTCTGGCTGTGATTGTGCAGTATTATTATTAACGAACTGTCCCTGTAAATCCTGCACCTGTTTTTAAGAGCTAGTTCTTTTGCTGCATATTCTTTCTTTTTCCAGTTTATTTTGGCTATGTACATTCTGCGTAGGAACGCTGTAAAGGAGTCCCATACTATATACATGGGTGCAGACGGAGCGTTCAATAGACAGAATTCCCGGATCTCCCTTGTTATATTTTCCTGATCATCAATCAGCTTAATCCAGTGGGGGTTTAGTCTGAAGCTCCTTGTTTTCTTTTTGACATTACCCATTTTTATCGTAACTACCATTGGGGAGTGGTCCGATATCGTATGAATTTCATTCATTTTAGTTACACAATCTAAGAGGTTGGGGTTAGCCAAAGCTAAATCTATTCTGGACATAGCGGTGTTCGCCCGGCTAAAGCAAGAGAATACTTTTCCCCCCCCCATATAGGTATCGCCAGATGTCTGTCAGCGCCATTTCCCGGGAGACCCTTCTTAGTGATGTTGATTTATCTAATTTATAGGGAAGATCCTTAGAGTCTTTCTTCAAATCCATAACATCATTAAAGTCTCCAATTACCAAAACCGGACATCGTGCTATAGAACCAATAAAGTCCGCCAGGTATGACATGACACACATAGAAAATGGAGGGGGGACATACACAAATGCCAATATACAGGCGGTGCCGTTCAAATAACAATGAAGGGAAACAAATCTACCTTCTCTATCAATTCTATGGGCGATTGGAGTATAATCATATCTCTATAACGATAAATACTACGCCGAGCAGCAAGCGTAGTAGTCCTATTTTGCCCATTTCCTTTTCGAATAGTTGATGTTCTCATCTGTAAGATGTGTTTCTAGAAGACATACTATTGCGTGAAGATATCTCGCGACTACATCAAATATGACCACCCGCTTAGCCCTCTCGGCCATTCCACGTATATACCATGTCAATATTCTATTCATGATCTTTCTTATACAATGATGTCGCCTTCAGGACCCACTATGGAGGCGGGTAGAGGGAGGGGAAGAGAGAGAGAGCACGCCGCAGCGACCACCGGGACCCCATCTGCCCACCCAGCCAACACCCGTGCGAGATCTATCCTCCATTTCAGTGACTCTTGCCTGCAATACAGTGGGATGCGAGAGTTTGGGCAACCTTGTTAATCGTCATGATTTTCCTGTATAAATCGTTGGTTGTTACGATAAAAAATTGTCAGTTAAATATATCATATAGGAGACACACACAGTGATATCTGAGACGTGAAATGAAGTTTATTGGATTTACAGAAAGTGCTATAACTGTTTAAACACAATTAGGCAGGTGCATACATTTGGGCACCACGAAAAAGAAATGAAATTAATATTTAGTAGATCCTCCTTTTACAGAAGTTACAGCCTCTAAACGCTTCCTGTAGGGTCCAATGAGAGTCTGGATTCTGGTTGAAGGTATTTTGGACCATTCCTCTTTACAAAACATCTTTAGTTCATTCAGGTTTGATGGCTTCCGAGCATGGACAGCTCTCTTTAAGTCACACCACAGATTTTCAATTATATTCGGGTCTGGGGACTGAGATGGCCATTCCAGAACGTTGTACTTGTTCCTCTGCATAAATGCCTTAGTGGATTTTGAGCAGTGTTTAGGGTCGTTGTCTTGTTGAAAGATCCAGCCCCGGAGCAGCTTCAGCTTTGTCACTGATTCCTGGACATTGGTCTCCAGAATCTGCTGATACTGAGTGGAATCCATGCGTCCCTCAACTCTGACAAGATTCCCAGTCCCTGCACTGGCCCCACAGCCCCACAGCATGATGGAACCACCACCATACTTTACTGTAGGTAGCAGGTGTTTTTCTTGGAATGCTGTGTTCTTCTTCCTCCATCCATAACGCCCCTTGTTATGGCCAAATAACTAAATTTTAGTTTCATCAGTCCACAGCACCTTATTCCAAAATGAAGCTGGCTTGTCCAAATGTGCTTTAGCCCACCTCAAGCGGAGAAAAGGCTTCCTCTGCATCGCTCTCGCATCCAGCATCTCCTTGTGTAAAGTGCGCCGAATGGTTGAACGATGCACAGTGACTCCATCTGCAGCAAGATGATGTTGTAGGTCTTTGGTGCTGGTCTGTGGGTTGACTCTGACTCTTCTCACCATTCGTCACTTCTGTCTATCCGAGATTTTTCTTGGTCTGCCACTTCGAGCCTTAACTTGAACTGAGCCTGTGGTCTTCCATTTCCTCAATATGTTCCTAACTGTGGAAACAGAAGCTGAAATCTCTGAGACGGCTTTCTGTATCCTTCCCCTAAACCATGATGGTGAACAATCTTTGTCTTCAGGTCATTTCAGAGTTGTTTGGAGACCCCCATGTTGCTACTCTTCAGAGAAAATTAAAAGAGGAGGGAAACTTACAATTGACCCCCTTAAATACTCTTTCTCATAATTGGATTCACCTGTGTATGTAGGTCAGGGGTCACTGAGCTTACCAAGCCAATCTGAGCTCCAATAATTAGTTCTAAAGGTTTTGGAATCAATAAAATGACAACAACAGTGCCCACATTTATGCACCTGCCTAATTCTGTATAAACAATTATAGCACACTTTCTGTAAATCCAATAAACTTCATTTCACTTCTCAGATATCACTGTGTGTGTCTCCTATATGATAGATTTATCGTAACAACCAACGATTTATACAAGAAAATCATGACGATTAACAAGGTTGCCCAAACTTTCACATCCCACTGTAGATCCTTTTCAGTTTCTATCGCCCCCAATCTATTCTTTATCCCATCCGTTTCTCTCTTTAGCTCTTTTGTGACCAACTGGAGGTCTTTCACTCTCTCACATACTTTGTTCATCTCATCTTTAATTAAAGACAAATCAGTTTGGACCGTGGAGATTCTGGCGGAGAGGTCCCCCAATGCTTGATTCGATATTTGAACTGGGTTCAGGATATCTGTTAGCTTCCTATCCATTATGTCTATCCTATCTTCTGTTCCTGGATGCTTATCCCTCCCTCCCGCTTCTCCATCGCCGATCTCCTCTATATTTAATGGATCTGCTAAGACAACTTTATTCTCTCTGTTAGCCTTCTGATTTGTCCTAGTTTTATATTGCGGCGAATTTCGGAACTTATCCATTTTTGCGACTGGGCTACTTCCACTTACACCCAAGGACTTTCTCCTTGGGACCTTTGCTGGCATTCTCTTATGAAACGTACCACATCTACAAACAAAAAACAAAAAAACAAAAAAAACGGAGAAGAGAAAAGGAACAAGCAGCAATCTTCACACAATCTTCACACCTACAAATGAGTTACAAAGTATTAAATGTTAAGGCCCAGGGTACATCCTATAGCGTACTCCGACTGCAGTCCTATGGCAAAGACAATATATCAGGAGTGCTCCTCAAGTCCGCAATTTTTGTCAGAGAGAACAGTACAGAGTCCTCATAGAACAGAGACCTCTTTATCCAAACCAAAGCAGGAGGGACCATATGGAGTGGCGGCAGGTTATATGCTATTACATAGCAGTTCAAAATATACTGTAGCTAGTTAGGCGCAGAGGGTTCCTCAGCCAGGGGGAGTCAGGCTGGGGTGCAGCAGCAGTATCAGCTAATAGTAGTCTTAAAGGGAACCTGTCACCAGTTTTATGGTGTCCTAACTAAGGGCAACATAAATAAGTGACTGATTCTCTTAGCAAAATGCTGGGTCACATTCTTTGATTGACCCAGTCAATCTGCCAACATCTTGTATTGAAAAGCTCCAGCTGATAATGATGAGTCCTGAATATTCATGAGCTCCTGACTCTCCCCGCCCACCTGCTGCTGATTGACAGTTATTTTCCATATGAATCAGCAGCAGGTGGGCAGGGGAGTGGCTATAGCTCTGAATTAAATATACGCTGGACTCACTGACATCACGCTGGACTCAAATCAGCTCATTAGCATGCTGCAGCGTTATGTGTATTGTCCGCGACTGGAGGCCGTGGTGGAGGAAGTTTGCCGACAGTGTCGAGTGTGTGAACTCACTAAAAGCACGGAACAGAAGGCACCTCTCCAGTCCATACAGACCAAAGAACTGCTGGAATTATTAATGATAGACTACCTCCTCGTGGGACAATCATCAAGAGGTCCACAGTACTGCCTGGTCAGGGTTGACCACTTCTCCAAGTTTGCAGTAGTCTCCCCAACTCGGCATCAGACAGCTGAGTCCGCAGCACGCGCTATCTGTCAGGATTTCATCTGGGTCTACGGGTGTCCAAAGTGGATCCACTCAGATCAAGGGGCGTGCTTTCAAGGAAAAGTAATGGAGGAGCTACACCGACTGTACGGTATTGAAAAATCCAGAACGACCCCCTATCATCCCCAAGGGAATGGGACCTGTGAGCGCTTCAACCGGACGCTGCTACAAATGCTGAGAACGCTAGAGGAAGACAAGAGGGCACACTGGCCTGATTACCTGCCGGAACTAGTCTGGGCCTACAATAATCGGGTCCATACCACCACCGGTTACACCCCGTATTTGTTACTGTTTGGGAGAGCTGGTAGAGAAATCGTTGAACTGAACCTGGAACAGCCAGAAGACCTAATGGAGCGATCAACCACCTCATGGGTGAAAGAACACCGTCAGCGACTCCAGACCATCCGCCTTTTGGCAGGCCAGCGGTTACAGGAGAGAACTCATACGGACCGTCCTCCAGTCCAGGAGGTGCTACTGAAACCTGGAGACCGGGTCCTAGTACGAGAGAAATGCCCCAGAGGCAAATTGAGTGAGCGTTGGGAAGTACAGCCATACAAAGAGATCAAGAGAGTGTACCCTAATGGTCCAGTTTACGAAGTGCAAGTTGAAAATGAAGAGTTTCCTTCACAGACTTTACATAGGAATATGCTACGGCCATGCCGGTCCGCAGATCCTGCACCTATTCAGAGGACACCTTCTCCTCCTGCGCCATACCCCAAACATGTTCTCTGATGAAAATGAATGTGAAGACTGGTGGACAGTTCCTGACACTGCGGAAGGTCCCCAGGCCGCAGGTGATGAGGCTCCTGCTACAGAACCACTACCATCTCGCAGTGAGGAGGAACCCGCGACCACACCCAGATCTCCTGCTGTAATGGAAGAGCCCAGGTTAACAAATCCCAGTGGAGAAAGTCAGGTCCTAGCAGATAGTCAATACCTCCGGAGATCCAGTAGGTCTACTGCAGGAGTTCCACCAAACAGGTACGCTGCTGACGAGTTCATTTGGTCTGCCTGTAGGTATTGTGGACAATGTTGTACTGCCGTTTAAATGTTCCATTAACCCCTTTGTTTTCCATGGACTATATAGCGATCCTGAGGACAGCCACCTTTAAGTGGGGAGGCATGTAAGAGGCAGCCCTGAATCAACCAGCAGCATTTCCTGCACTTATATCTATGCAGACTGTCATGTTTCCCTCCGGCCACCAGAGGCCACTGTGACTAAACAGGAACCTGAGTTGTGCTGGCCAGAGGCTAAGAAAGGGTTAAGAAGTTTTCCCGGGCTGTTCCAGAAGTTGCTGGGGCCTTGCTGAGAAAACGGGAGAGAGATGGACTGCTGAGAGATAACAGTAAAACACTGGAGCAGCAGGAGGCTATATTAGCTGAGATTTTCCTGACAGCTGTGGAGCTGCACACAGAGGACTGTACCGTGTGTTCCAGAGGAGTGGGACCGAGTGTCAGAGACCAGTACAAGCCGGATCCTTCCTGCCAGAGCTGAAACTAGGTGAAGATCTGCATCTGCTGTAACCAGAGAGAGAAAGACAGACAAGCAAGCGACCAAAGTCTGCACAACGAAGAAAAACCGGCACTCCAATTTTCTTTGCTCAAAATGATTTATTGGTCACTCATGTGACGCGCGTTTCGACACTCACAGGTGTCTTTTTCAAACAGAAAGTGAGCAAGCGACCGGACCTGGAGCCAGACTGCATCCTATTGGATCCAGGAGAATCTGCAGAACTGTGAGTGGCACCGGTGCCAAGCTGTGATAGGTTATAGAGTCAGGTACTTAGTCAGTGCGCTGTAGAAGCGTTCCCTGGGTAGCAGGGCGAGATAGGAGTATATTAGCTGAGTGTAGTCTGGACTCTGATGGGTTTGCTGCAGAACGCATTTAGTCTAACTCTTGTTCATGTATTCTGTGTAAACCTGTTTATACTGTTAATCCCATTTTCCGGCAGTTACATCTTGTCCTTTAATAAAGCCGGTTTATCTTCAGTCTCCTTGTCTGCTGTACTGTACTTGAATCCTGCTTTGCGGTCTCTCCCTCCTCTGACCGCTACAAGTGAGTGACCAGACGGGGTGACTGCTGTGAATGAGCTCTTCATAACAAAAACTAACACTTGCTTATATGTTCTAACAGGGGCGGACATACCGCCTGTGCAGCTGGTTAAGCTGCACAGGGGCCCAGCATGCGAGGGGGCCCATACAGCTTGGTCCATTGGTGAGTGGGGCCCCCTTCCTGAACTTCAGACTGAAAGATTATGTGCAGCTTAGGACTAATTCATAGGAGAGTTTTAGTGTAATCATCACTCCTGGTCAGTAAGGCTGTGTCCACAGGGTCTGATATTTACAAAATCGCGGCAAGAAAACACAGCATTTTTACGCGATTTTCTTGAAAATAGGACCTTGTGGACCCAACCTTACTGACCAGGAGAGCTGATTGGTCTGAAAACTGTCACTCAAAAGCACTGACAGGCTCTCCTCCAGTGGGCTAGCACTGCTAATCGGTGAAGAAGGAAGGACGGACCCACTGCTGCTACTGAGAGGGGGAGGAGCCCTGATGCTGAGAGGGGGAGGAGCCCGGCTACTGAGAGGGGGAGGAGACCTGCTGCTGAGAGGGGGAGGAGCCCTGCTACTGAGAGGTGGAGGAGACCTGCTGCTGAGAGGGGGAGGAGCCCTGCTACTGAGAGGTGGAGGAGACCTGCTGCTGAGAGGGGGAGGAGCCCTGCTACTGAGAGGTGGAGGAGACCTGCTGCTGAGAGGGGGAGGAGCCTGGCTGAAACAGCAATACAGCGAGGAGGTGAGGAAGGGATCTGTATGTAATGTAGTGTAAAATAGTTCCTGCATGTGTGACCGTGTGTATGTGACAGTGCCTGCATGTGTGAGGATGTGTGACCGTGTGTGTGTGACAGTGCCTGCATGTGTGAGGATGTGTGACCGTGTGTGTGTGACAGTGCCTGCATGTGTGAGGATGTGTGACCGTGTGTATGTGACAGTGCCTGCATGTGTGTGGATGTGTGACCGTGTGTATGTGACAGTGCCTGCATGTGTGAGGATGTGTGACCGTGTGTATGTGACAGTGCCTGCATGTGTGAGGATGTGTGACCGTGTGTATGTGACAGTGCCTGCATGTGTGAGGATGTGTGACCGTGTGTATGTGACAGTGCCTGCATGTGTGAGGATGTGTGACCGTGTGTATATGACAGTGCCTGCATGTGTGAGGATGTGTGACCGTGTGTATGTGACAGTGCCTGCATGTGTGAGGATGTGTGACCGTGTGTATATGACAGTGCCTGCATGTGTGAGGATGTGTGACCGTGTGTATGTGACAGTGCCTGCATGTGTGAGGATGTGTGACCGTGTGTGTGTGACAGTGCCTGCATGTGTGAGGATGTGTGACCGTGTGTATATGACAGTGCCTGCATGTGTGAGGATGTGTGACCGTGTGTATATGACAGTGCCTGCATGTGTGAGGATGTGTGACCGTGTGTATGTGACAGTGCCTGCACGTGTGAGGATGTGTGACCGTGTGTGTGTGACAGTGTCTGCATGTGTGAGGATGTGTGACCGTGTGTATGTGACAGTGCCTGCATGTGTGAGGATGTGTGACCGTGTGTATGTGACAGTGCCTGCATGTGTGAGGATGTGTGACCGTGTGTATGTGACAGTGCCTGCATGTGTGAGGATGTGTGACCGTGTGTATGTGACAGTGCCTGCATGTGTGAGGATGTGTGACCGTGTGTATGTGACAGTGCCTGCATGTGTGAGGATGTGTGACCGTGTGTATGTGACAGTGCCTGCATGTGTGTGGATGTGTGACCGTGAGTATATGACAGTGCCTGCATGTGTGTGGATGTGTGACCGTGTGTATGTGACAGTGCCTGCATGTGTGAGGATGTGTGACCGTGTGTGTGTGACAGTGCCTGCATGTGTGAGGATGTGTGACCGTGAGTATATGACAGTGCCTGCATGTGTGTGGATGTGTGACCGTGTGTATGTGACAGTGCCTGCATGTGTGAGGATGTGTGACCGTGTGTGTGTGACAGTGCCTGCATGTGTGAGGATGTGTGACCGTGTGTATATGACAGTGCCTGCATGTGTGAGGATGTGTGACCGTGAGTATATGACAGTGCCTGCATGTGTGTGGATGTGTGACCGTGTGTGTGTGACAGTGCCTGCATGTGTGAAGATGTGTGACCGTGTGTGTGTGACAGTGCCTGCATGTGTGAAGATGTGTGACCGTGTGTATATGACAGTGCCTGCATGTGTGAGGATGTGTGACCGTGTGTGTGTGACAGTGCCTGCATGTGTGAGGATGTGTGACCGTGTGTATGTGACAGTGCCTGCATGTGTGTGGATGTGTGACCGTGTGTATGTGACAGTGCCTGCATGTGTGAGGATGTGTGACCGTGTGTATGTGACAGTGCCTGCATGTGTGAGGATGTGTGACCGTGTGTATGTGACAGTGCCTGCATGTGTGAGGATGTGTGACCGTGTGTATGTGACAGTGCCTGCATGTGTGAGGATGTGTGACCGTGTGTATATGACAGTGCCTGCATGTGTGAGGATGTGTGACCGTGTGTATGTGACAGTGCCTGCATGTGTGAGGATGTGTGACCGTGTGTATATGACAGTGCCTGCATGTGTGAGGATGTGTGACCGTGTGTATGTGACAGTGCCTGCATGTGTGAGGATGTGTGACCGTGTGTGTGTGACAGTGCCTGCATGTGTGAGGATGTGTGACCGTGTGTATGTGACAGTGCCTGCACGTGTGAGGATGTGTGACCGTGTGTGTGTGACAGTGTCTGCATGTGTGAGGATGTGTGACCGTGTGTATGTGACAGTGCCTGCATGTGTGAGGATGTGTGACCGTGTGTATGTGACAGTGCCTGCATGTGTGAGGATGTGTGACCGTGTGTATGTGACAGTGCCTGCATGTGTGAGGATGTGTGACCGTGTGTATGTGACAGTGCCTGCATGTGTGAGGATGTGTGACCGTGTGTATGTGACAGTGCCTGCATGTGTGAGGATGTGTGACCGTGTGTATGTGACAGTGCCTGCATGTGTGTGGATGTGTGACCGTGTGTGTGTGACAGTGCCTGCATGTGTGAGGATGTGTGACCGTGAGTATATGACAGTGCCTGCATGTGTGTGGATGTGTGACCGTGTGTATGTGACAGTGCCTGCATGTGTGAGGATGTGTGACCGTGTGTGTGTGACAGTGCCTGCATGTGTGAGGATGTGTGACCGTGTGTATATGACAGTGCCTGCATGTGTGAGGATGTGTGACCGTGAGTATATGACAGTGCCTGCATGTGTGTGGATGTGTGACCGTGTGTGTGTGACAGTGCCTGCATGTGTGAAGATGTGTGACCGTGTGTGTGTGACAGTGCCTGCATGTGTGAGGATGTGTGACCGTGTGTGTGTGACAGTGCCTGCATGTGTGAGGATGTGTGACCGTGTGTATATGACAGTGCCTGCATGTGTGAGGATGTGTGACCGTGTGTGTGTGACAGTGCCTGCATGTGTGAGGATGTGTGACCGTGTGTATATGACAGTGCCTGCATGTGTGAGGATGTGTGACCGTGAGTATATGACAGTGCCTGCATGTGTGTGGATGTGTGACCGTGTGTGTGTGACAGTGCCTGCATGTGTGAAGATGTGTGACCGTGTGTGTGTGACAGTGCCTGCATGTGTGAGGATGTGTGACCGTGTGTGTGTGACATTGCCTGCATGTGTGAGGATGTGTGACCGTGTGTATATGACAGTGCCTGCATGTGTGAGGATGTGTGACCGTGTGTGTGTGACAGTGCCTGCATGTGTGAGGATGTGTGACCGTGTGTATGTGACAGTGCCTGCATGTGTGAGGATGTGTGACCGTGTGTATATGACAGTGCCTGCATGTGTGAGGATGTGTGACCATGTGTGTGTGACAGTGCCTGCATGTGTGAGGATGTGTGACCGTGTGTATGTGACAGTGCCTGCATGTGTGAGGATGTGTGACCGTGTGTGTGTGACAGTGCCTGCATGTGTGAGGATGTGTGACCGTGTGTATATGACAGTGCCTGCATGTGTGAGGATGTGTGACCGTGTGTATATGACAGTGCCTGCATGTGTGAGGATGTGTGACCGTGTGTATGTGACAGTGCCTGCATGTGTGAGGATGTGTGACCGTGTGTGTGTGTGACAGTGCCTGCATGTGTGAGGATGTGTGACCGTGTGTATGTGACAGTGCCTGCATGTGTGAGGATGTGTGACCGTGTGTGTGTGACAGTGCCTGCATGTGTGAGGATGTGTGACCGTGTGTATATGACAGTGCCTGCATGTGTGAGGATGTGTGACCGTGGGTATGTGACAGTGCCTGCATGTGTGAGGATGTGTGACCGTGTGTATGTGACAGTGCCTGCATGTGTGAGGATGTGTGACCGTGTGTATATGACAGTGCCTGCATGTGTGAGGATGTGTGACCGTGTGTATGTGACAGTGCCTGCATGTGTGAGGATGTGTGACCGTGTGTGTGTGACAGTGCCTGCATGTGTGAGGATGTGTGACCGTGTGTATATGACAGTGCCTGCATGTGTGAGGATGTGTGACCGTGGGTATGTGACAGTGCCTGCATGTGTGAGGATGTGTGACCGTGTGTATATGACAGTGCCTGCATGTGTGAGGATGTGTGACCGTGTGTGTGTGACAGTGCCTGCATGTGTGAGGATGTGTGACCGTGTGTATGTGACAGTGCCTGCATGTGTGAGGATGTGTGACCGTGTGTGTGTGACAGTGCCTGCATGTGTGAAGATGTGTGACCGTGTGTATGTGACAGTGCCTGCATGTGTGAGGATGTGTGACCGTGTGTATGTGACAGTGCCTGCATGTGTGAGGATGTGTGACCGTGTGTATGTGACAGTGCCTGCATGTGTGAGGATGTGTGACCGTGTGTGTGTGACAGTGCCTGCATGTGTGAAGATGTGTGACCGTGTGTATGTGACAGTGCCTGCATGTGTGAGGATGTGTGACCGTGTGTATGTGACAGTGCCTGCATGTGTGAGGATGTGTGACCGTGGGTATGTGACAGTGCCTGCATGTGTGAGGATGTGTGACCGTGTGTATGTGACAGTGCCTGCATGTGTGAGGATGTGTGACCGTGTGTGTGTGACAGTGCCTGCATGTGTGAGGATGTGTGACCGTGTGTATATGACAGTGCCTGCATGTGTGAGGATGTGTGACCGTGGGTATGTGACAGTGCCTGCATGTGTGAGGATGTGTGACCGTGTGTATATGACAGTGCCTGCATGTGTGAGGATGTGTGACCGTGTGTGTGTGACAGTGCCTGCATGTGTGAGGATGTGTGACCGTGTGTATGTGACAGTGCCTGCATGTGTGAGGATGTGTGACCGTGTGTGTGTGACAGTGCCTGCATGTGTGAAGATGTGTGACCGTGTGTATGTGACAGTGCCTGCATGTGTGAGGATGTGTGACCGTGTGTGTGTGACAGTGCCTGCATGTGTGAGGATGTGTGACCGTGTGTGTGTGACAGTGCCTGCATGTGTGAGGATGTGTGACCGTGTGTATATGACAGTGCCTGCATGTGTGAGGATGTGTGACCGTGTGTGTGTGACAGTGCCTGCATGTGTGAGGATGTGTGACCGTGTGTGTGTGACAGTGCCTGCATGTGTGAGGATGTGTGACCGTGTGTGTGTGTGACAGTGCCTGCATGTGTGAGGATGTGTGACCGTGTGTATGTGACAGTGCCTGCATGTGTGAGGATGTGTGACCGTGTGTGTGTGACAGTGCCTGCATGTGTGAGGATGTGTGACCGTGTGTATATGACAGTGCCTGCATGTGTGAGGATGTGTGACCGTGGGTATATGACAGTGCCTGCATGTGTGAGGATGTGTGACCATGTGTATATGACAGTGCCTGCATGTGTGAGGATGTGTGACCGTGTGTGTGTGACAGTGCCTGCATGTGTGTGGATGTGTGACCGTGGGTATGTGACAGTGCCTGCATGTGTGAGGATGTGTGACCGTGTGTATGTGACAGTGCCTGCATGTGTGTGGATGTGTGACCGTGTGTATGTGACAGTGCCTGCATGTGTGTGGATGTGTGACCGTGGGTATGTGACAGTGCCTGCATGTGTGAGGATGTGTGACCGTGTGTATATGACAGTGCCTGCATGTGTGAGGATGTGTGACCGTGTGTGTGTGACAGTGCCTGCATGTGTGAGGATGTGTGACCGTGTGTATATGACAGTGCCTGCATGTGTGTGGATGTGTGACCGTGTGTATATGACAGTGCCTGCATGTGTGTGGATGTGTGACTGTGTGTATGTGACAGTGCCTGCATGTGTGAGGATGTGTGACCGTGTGTATGTGACAGTGCCTGCATGTGTGAAGATGTGTGACCGTGTGTATGTGACAGTGCCTGCATGTGTGAGGATGTGTGACCGTGTGTATGTGACAGTGCCTGCATGTGTGAGGATGTGTGACCGTGTGTATATGACAGTGCCTGCACGTGTGAGGATGTGTGACCGTGTGTATGTGACAGTGCCTGCATGTGTGAGGATGTGTGACCGTGTGTGTGTGACAGTGCCTGCATGTGTGTGGATGTGTGACCGTGTGTGTGTGACAGTGCCTGCATGTGTGAGGATGTGTGACCGTGTGTATATGACAGTGCCTGCATGTGTGAGGATGTGTGACCGTGTGTGTGTGACAGTGCCTGCATGTGTGTGGATGTGTGACCGTGTGTGTGTGACAGTGCCTGCATGTGTGAGGATGTGTGACCGTGTGTATATGACAGTGCCTGCATGTGTGAGGATGTGTGACCGTGTGTATATGACAGTGCCTGCATGTGTGAGGATGTGTGACCGTGTGTATGTGACAGTGCCTGCATGTGTGAGGATGTGTGACCGTGTGTGTGTGACAGTGCCTGCATGTGTGAGGATGTGTGACCGTGTGTATGTGACAGTGCCTGCATGTGTGAGGATGTGTGACCGTGTGTATATGACAGTGCCTGCATGTGTGAGGATGTGTGACCGTGTGTATGTGACAGTGCCTGCATGTGTGAGGATGTGTGACCGTGTGTGTGTGACAGTGCCTGCATGTGTGAGGATGTGTGACCGTGTGTATGTGACAGTGCCTGCATGTGTGTGGATGTGTGACCGTGTGTATATGACAGTGCCTGCATGTGTGAGGATGTATGACCGTGTGTGTGTGACAGTGCCTGCATGTGTGAGGATGTGTGACCGTGTGTATGTGACAGTGCCTGCATGTGTGAGGATGTGTGACCGTGTGTGTGTGACAGTGCCTGCATGTGTGAGGATGTGTGACCGTGTGTATATGACAGTGCCTGCATGTGTGAGGATGTATGACCATGTGTATATGACAGTGCCTGCATGTGTGATGATGTGTGACCGTGTGTGTGTGACAGAGCCTGCATGTGTGAGGATGTGTGACCGTGTGTATATGACAGTGCCTGCATGTGTGAGGATGTGTGACCGTGTGTATGTGACAGTGCCTGCATGTGTGAGGATGTATGACCGTGTGTATGTGACAGTGCCTGCATGTGTGAGGATGTGTGACCGTGTGTGTGTGACAGTGCCTGCATGTGTGATGATGTGTGACCGTGTGTATGTGACAGTGCCTGCATGTGTGAGGATGTGTGACCGTGTGTGTGTGACAGTGCCTGCATGTGTGAGGATGTGTGACCGTGTGTGTGTGACAGTGCCTGCATGTGTGAGGATGTGTGACCGTGTGTATGTGACAGTGCCTGCATGTGTGAGGATGTGTGACCGTGTGTATGTGACAGTGCCTGCATGTGTGAGGATGTGTGACCGTGTGTGTGTGACAGTGCCTGCATGTGTGATGATGTGTGACCGTGTGTATGTGACAGTGCCTGCATGTGTGAGGATGTGTGACCGTGTGTGTGTGACAGTGCCTGCATGTGTGAGGATGTGTGACCGTGTGTGTGTGACAGTGCCTGCATGTGTGAGGATGTGTGACCGTGTGTATGTGACAGTGCCTGCATGTGTGATGATGTGTGACCGTGTGTATGTGACAGTGCCTGCATGTGTGAGGATGTGTGACCGTGTGTGTGTGACAGTGCCTGCATGTGTGAGGATGTGTGACCGTGTGTGTGTGACAGTGCCTGCATGTGTGAGGATGTGTGGCCGTGTGTATGTGACAGTGCCTGCATGTGTGAGGATGTGTGACCGTGTGTGTGTGACAGTGCCTGCATGTGTGAGGATGTGTGACCGTGTGTGTGTGACAGTGCCTGCATGTGTGAAGATGTGTGACTGTGTGTGTGTGACAGTGCCTGCATGTGTGAAGATGTGTGACTGTGTGTGTGTGACAGTGCCTGCATGTGTGAGGATGTGTGACCGTGTGTGTGTGACAGTGCCTGCATGTGTGAGGATGTGTGACCGTGTGTGTGTGACAGTGCCTGCATGTGTGAAGATGTGTGACTGTGTGTGTGTGACAGTGCCTGCATGTGTGAGGATGTGTGACCGTGTGTGTGTGACAGTGCCTGCATGTGTGAGGATGTGTGACCGTGTGTATATGACAGTGCCTGCATGTGTGAGGATGTGTGACCGTGTGTGTGTGACAGTGCCTGCATGTGTGAGGATGTGTGACCGTGTGTATGTGACAGTGCCTGCATGTGTGAGGATGTGTGACCGTGTGTATGTGACAGTGCCTGCATGTGTGAGGATGTGTGACCGTGTGTATGTGACAGTGCCTGCATGTGTGAGGATGTGTGACCGTGTGTATGTGACAGTGCCTGCATGTGTGAGGATGTGTGACCGTGTGTATGTGACAGTGCCTGCATGTGTGAGGATGTATGACCGTGTGTATGTGACAGTGCCTGCATGTGTGAGGATGTGTGACCGTGTGTGTGTGACAGTGCCTGCATGTGTGGGGATGTGTGACCGTGTGTATGTGACAGTGCCTGCATGTGTGGGGATGTGTGACCGTGTGTATGTGACAGTGCCTGCATGTGTGAGGATGTGTGACCGTGTGTATGTGACAGTGCCTGCATGTGTGAGGATGTGTGACCGTGTGTGTGTGACAGTGCCTGCATGTGTGAGGATGTGTGACCGTGTGTATGTGACAGTGCCTGCATGTGTGAGGATGTGTGGCCGTGTGTATGTGACAGTGCCTGCATGTGTGAGGATGTGTGACCGTGTGTATATGACAGTGCCTGCATGTGTGTGGATGTGTGACCGTGTGTGTGTGACAGTGCCTGCATGTGTGAGGATGTGTGACCGTGTGTGTGTGACAGTGCCTGCATGTGTGAGGATGTGTGACCGTGTGTGTGTGACAGTGCCTGCATGTGTGAGGATGTGTGACCGTGTGTGTGTGACAGTGCCTGCATGTGTGTGGATGTGTGACCGTGTGTGTGTGACAGTGCCTGCATGTGTGATGATGTGTGACCGTGTGTATGTGACAGTGCCTGCATGTGTGAGGATGTGTGACCGTGTGTGTGTGACAGTGCCTGCATGTGTGAGGATGTGTGACCGTGTGTGTGTGACAGTGCCTGCATGTGTGAGGATGTGTGACCGTGTGTATGTGACAGTGCCTGCATGTGTGATGATGTGTGACCGTGTGTATGTGACAGTGCCTGCATGTGTGAGGATGTGTGACCGTGTGTGTGTGACAGTGCCTGCATGTGTGAGGATGTGTGACCGTGTGTGTGTGACAGTGCCTGCATGTGTGAGGATGTGTGGCCGTGTGTATGTGACAGTGCCTGCATGTGTGAGGATGTGTGACCGTGTGTGTGTGACAGTGCCTGCATGTGTGAGGATGTGTGACCGTGTGTGTGTGACAGTGCCTGCATGTGTGAAGATGTGTGACTGTGTGTGTGTGACAGTGCCTGCATGTGTGAGGATGTGTGACCGTGTGTGTGTGACAGTGCCTGCATGTGTGAGGATGTGTGACCGTGTGTGTGTGACAGTGCCTGCATGTGTGAAGATGTGTGACTGTGTGTGTGTGACAGTGCCTGCATGTGTGAGGATGTGTGACCGTGTGTATGTGACAGTGCCTGCATGTGTGAGGATGTGTGACCGTGTGTGTGTGACAGTGCCTGCATGTGTGAGGATGTGTGACCGTGTGTATATGACAGTGCCTGCATGTGTGAGGATGTGTGACCGTGTGTGTGTGACAGTGCCTGCATGTGTGAGGATGTGTGACCGTGTGTATGTGACAGTGCCTGCATGTGTGAGGATGTGTGACCATGTGTATGTGACAGTGCCTGCATGTGTGAGGATGTGTGACCGTGTGTATGTGACAGTGCCTGCATGTGTGTGGATGTGTGACCGTGTGTGTGTGACAGTGCCTGCATGTGTGAGGATGTGTGACCGTGTGTGTGTGACAGTGCCTGCATGTGTGAGGATGTGTGACCGTGTGTGTGTGACAGTGCCTGCATGTGTGAGGATGTGTGACCGTGTGTATATGACAGTGCCTGCATGTGTGAGGATGTGTGACCGTGTGTATGTGACAGTGCCTGCATGTGTGAGGATGTGTGACCGTGTGTATGTGACAGTGCCTGCATGTGTGAGGATGTGTGACCGTCTGTATGTGTGACCGTGTGTGTGTGACAGTGCCTGCATGTGTGTGGATGTGTGACCGTGTGTATGTGACAGTGCCTGCATGTGTGAGGATGTGTGACCGTGTGTATATGACAGTGCCTGCATGTGTGAGGATGTGTGACCGTGTGTATGTGACAGTGCCTGCATGTGTGAGGATGTGTGACCGTGTGTGTGTGACAGTGCCTGCATGTGTGAGGATGTGTGACCGTGTGTATGTGACAGTACCTGCATGTGTGTGGATGTGTGACCGTGTGTGTGTGACAGTGCCTGCATGTGTGAGGATGTGTGACCGTGTGTGTGTGACAGTGCCTGCATGTGTGAGGATGTGTGACCGTGTGTGTGTGACAGTGCCTGCATGTGTGAGGATGTGTGACCGTGTGTATATGACAGTGCCTGCATGTGTGAGGATGTGTGACCGTGTGTGTGTGACAGTGCCTGCATGTGTGAGGATGTGTGACCGTGTGTGTGTGACAGTGCCTGCATGTGTGAGGATGTGTGACCGTGTGTGTGACAGTGCCTGCATGTGTGAGGATGTGTGACCGTGTGTATATGACAGTGCCTGCATGTGTGAGGATGTGTGACCGTGTGTATATGACAGTGCCTGCATGTGTGAGGATGTGTGACCGTGTGTGTGTGACAGTGCCTGCATGTGTGAGGATGTGTGACCGTGTGTATGTGACAGTGCCTGCATGTGTGAGGATGTGTGACCGTGTGTATATGACAGTGCCTGCATGTGTGTGGATGTGTGACCGTGTGTATATGACAGTGCCTGCATGTGTGAGGATGTGTGACCGTGTGTATGTGACAGTGCCTGCATGTGTGAGGATGTGTGACCGTGTGTATGTGACAGTGCCTGCATGTGTGAGGATGTGTGACCGTGTGTATATGACAGTGCCTGCATGTGTGAGGATGTGTGACCGTGTGTATGTGACAGTGCCTGCATGTGTGAGGATGTGTGACCGTGTGTGTGTGACAGTGCCTGCATGTGTGAGGATGTGTGACCGTGTGTATGTGACAGTGCCTGCATGTGTGAGGATGTGTGACCGTGTGTATATGACAGTGCCTGCATGTGTGAGGATGTGTGACCGTGTGTGTGTGACAGTGCCTGCATGTGTGAGGATGTGTGACCGTGTGTATGTGACAGTGCCTGCATGTGTGTGGATGTGTGACTGTGTGTATGTGACAGTGCCTGCATGTGTGAGGATGTGTGACCGTGTGTATATGACAGTGCCTGCATGTGTGAGGATGTGTGACCGTGTGTGTGTGACAGTGCCTGCATGTGTGAGGATGTGTGACCGTGTGTATGTGACAGTGCCTGCATGTGTGTGGATGTGTGACTGTGTGTATGTGACAGTGCCTGCATGTGTGAGGATGTGTGACCGTGTGTATATGACAGTGCCTGCATGTGTGAGGATGTGTGACCGTGTGTGTGTGACAGTGCCTGCATGTGTGAGGATGTGTGACCGTGTGTATGTGACAGTGCCTGCATGTGTGTGGATGTGTGACTGTGTGTATGTGACAGTGCCTGCATGTGTGAGGATGTGTGACCGTGTGTATGTGACAGTGCCTGCATGTGTGAGGATGTGTGACCGTGTGTGTGTGACAGTGTCTGCATGTGTGAGGATGTGTGACCGTGGGTATGTGACAGTGCCTGCATGTGTGAGGATGTGTGACCGTGTGTATATGACAGTGCCTGCATGTGTGAGGATGTGTGACCGTGTGTATATGACAGTGCCTGCATGTGTGAGGATGTGTGACCGTGTGTGTGTGACAGTGCCTGCATGTGTGAGGATGTGTGACCGTGTGTATGTGACAGTGCCTGCATGTGTGAGGATGTGTGACCGTGTGTGTGTGACAGTGCCTGCATGTGTGAGGATGTGTGACCGTGTGTATGTGACAGTGCCTGCATGTGTGAGGATGTGTGACCGTGTGTATATGACAGTGCCTGCATGTGTGTGGATGTGTGACCGTGTGTATGTGACAGTGCCTGCATGTGTGAGGATGTGTGACCGTGTGTATGTGACAGTGCCTGCATGTGTGAGGATGTGTGACCGTGTGTATATGACAGTGCCTGCATGTGTGAGGATGTGTGACCGTGGGTATATGACAGTGCCTGCATGTGTGATGATGTGTGACCGTGTGTATGTGACAGTGTCTGCATGTGTGAGGATGTGTGACCGTGTGTATATGACAGTGCCTGCATGTGTGAGGATGTGTGACCGTGTGTATGTGACAGTGTCTGCATGTGTGAGGATGTGTGACCGTGTGTATGTGACAGTGCCTGCATGTGTGATGATGTGTGACCGTGTGTATATGACAGTGCCTGCATGTGTGAGGATGTGTGACCGTGTGTGTGTGACAGTGCCTGCATGTGTGAGGATGTGTGACCGTGGGTATATGACAGTGCCTGCATGTGTGATGATGTGTGACCGTGTGTATATGACAGTGCCTGCATGTGTGAGGATGTGTGACCGTGTGTGTGTGACAGTGCCTGCATGTGTGAGGATGTGTGACCGTGTGTATATGACAGTGCCTGCATGTGTGAGGATGTGTGACCGTGTGTATATGACAGTGCCTGCATGTGTGAGGATGTGTGACCGTGTGTGTGTGACAGTGCCTGCATGTGTGAGGATGTGTGACCGTGTGTGTGTGACAGTGCCTGCACGTGTGAGGATGTGTGACCGTGTGTATATGACAGTGCCTGCACGTGTGAGGATGTGTGACCGTGTGTATATGACAGTGCCTGCATGTGTGAGGATGTGTGACCGTGTGTATATGACAGTGCCTGCATGTGTGAGGATGTGTGACCGTGTGTATGTGACAGTGCCTGCATGTGTGAGGATGTGTGACCGTGTGTGTGTGACAGTGCCTGCATGTGTGAGGATGTGTGACCGTGTGTGTGTGACAGTGTCTGCATGTGTGAGGATGTGTGACCGTGGGTATGTGACAGTGCCTGCATGTGTGTGGATGTGTGACCGTGTGTATATGACAGTGCCTGCATGTGTGAGGATGTGTGACCGTGTGTGTGTGACAGTGCCTGCATGTGTGAGGATGTGTGACCGTGTGTATGTGACAGTGCCTGCATGTGTGAGGATGTGTGACCGTGTGTATGTGACAGTGCCTGCATGTGTGTGGATGTGTGACCGTGTGTGTGTGACAGTGCCTGCATGTGTGAGGATGTGTGACCGTGTGTGTGTGACAGTGCCTGCATGTGTGAGGATGTGTGACCGTGTGTATGTGACAGTGCCTGCATGTGTGAGGATGTGTGACCGTGTGTGTGTGACAGTGCCTGCATGTGTGAGGATGTGTGACCGTGGGTATGTGACAGTGCCTGCATGTGTGTGGATGTGTGACCGTGTGTATATGACAGTGCCTGCATGTGTGAGGATGTGTGACCGTGTGTATATGACAGTGCCTGCATGTGTGAGGATGTGTGACCGTGTGTATGTGACAGTGCCTGCATGTGTGAGGATGTGTGACCGTGTGTATATGACAGTGCCTGCATGTGTGAGGATGTGTGACCGTGTGTATATGACAGTGCCTGCATGTGTGAGGATGTGTGACCGTGTGTGTGTGACAGTGCCTGCATGTGTGAGGATGTGTGACCGTGTGTATGTGACAGTGTCTGCATGTGTGAGGATGTGTGACCGTGTGTATGTGACAGTGTCTGCATGTGTGAGGATGTGTGACCGTGTGTATATGACAGTGCCTGCATGTGTGAGGATGTGTGACCGTGGGTATATGACAGTGCCTGCATGTGTGAGGATGTGTGACCGTGTGTATGTGACAGTGCCTGCATGTGTGAGGATGTGTGACCGTGTGTATATGACAGTGCCTGCATGTGTGAGGATGTGTGACCGTGTGTATATGACAGTGCCTGCATGTGTGAGGATGTATGACCGTGTGTATGTGACAGTGCCTGCATGTGTGAGGATGTGTGACCGTGTGTGTGTGACAGTGCCTGCATGTGTGAGGATGTGTGACCGTGTGTGTGTGACAGTGCCTGCATGTGTGAGGATGTGTGACCGTGTGTATATGACAGAGCCTGCATGTGTGAGGATGTGTGACCGTGTGTATATGACAGTGCCTGCATGTGTGAGGATGTGTGACCGTGGGTATATGACAGTGCCTGCATGTGTGAGGATGTGTGACCGTGGGTATATGACAGTGCCTGCATGTGTGAGGATGTGTGACCGTGTGTGTGTGACAGTGCCTGCATGTGTGAGGATGTGTGACCGTGTGTGTGTGACAGTGCCTGCATGTGTGAGGATGTGTGACCGTGTGTGTGTGACAGTGTCTGCATGTGTGAGGATGTGTGACCGTGTGTATGTGACAGTGCCTGCATGTGTGAGGATGTGTGACCGTGTGTGTGTGACAGTGCCTGCATGTGTGAGGATGTGTGACCGTGTGTGTGTGACAGTGCCTGCATGTGTGAGGATGTGTGACCGTGTGTATGTGACAGTGCCTGCATGTGTGAGGATGTGTGACCGTGTGTATGTGACAGTGCCTGCATGTGTGAGGATGTGTGACCGTGTGTGTGTGACAGTGCCTGCATGTGTGAGGATGTGTGACCGTGTGTGTGTGACAGTGCCTGCATGTGTGAGGATGTGTGACCGTGTGTATGTGACAGTGCCTGCATGTGTGAGGATGTGTGACCGTGTGTATGTGACAGTGCCTGCATGTGTGAGGATGTGTGACCGTGTGTATGTGACAGTGCCTGCATGTGTGAGGATGTGTGACCGTGTGTATATGACAGTGCCTGCATGTGTGAGGATGTGTGACCGTGTGTATGTGACAGTGCCTGCATGTGTGAGGATGTGTGACCGTGTGTATATGACAGTGCCTGCATGTGTGAGGATGTGTGACCGTGTGTATATGACAGTGCCTGCATGTGTGAGGATGTGTGACCGTGTGTATATGACAGTGCCTGCATGTGTGAGGATGTGTGACCGTGTGTGTGTGACAGTGCCTGCATGTGTGAGGATGTGTGACCGTGTGTATATGACAGTGCCTGCATGTGTGAGGATGTGTGACCGTGTGTATATGACAGTGCCTGCATGTGTGAGGATGTGTGACCGTGTGTGTGTGACAGTGCCTGCATGTGTGAGGATGTGTGACCGTGTGTATGTGACAGTGCCTGCATGTGTGAGGATGTGTGACCGTGTGTGTGTGACAGTGCCTGCATGTGTGAGGATGTGTGACCGTGTGTATATGACAGTGCCTGCATGTGTGAGGATGTGTGACCGTGTGTATATGACAGTGCCTGCATGTGTGAGGATGTGTGACCGTGTGTATATGACAGTGCCTGCATGTGTGAGGATGTGTGACCGTGTGTATATGACAGTGCCTGCATGTGTGAGGATGTATGACCGTGTGTGTGTGACAGTGCCTGCATGTGTGAGGATGTGTGACCGTGTGTATGTGACAGTGCCTGCATGTGTGAGGATGTGTGACCGTGTGTGTGTGACAGTGCCTGCATGTGTGAGGATGTGTGACCGTGTGTATGTGACAGTGCCTGCATGTGTGACCGTGTGTGTGTGACAGTGCCTGCATGTGTGAGGATTTGTGACCGTGTGTATGTGACAGTGCCTGCATGTGTGAGGATGTGTGACCGTGTGTGTGTGACAGTGCCTGCATGTGTGAGTATGTGTGACCGTGTGTGTGTGACAGTGCCTGCATGTGTGAGGATGTGTGACCGTGTGTATGTGACAGTGCCTGCATGTGTGAGGATTTGTGACCGTGTGTATGTGACAGTGCCTGCATGTGTGAGGATGTGTGACCGTGTGTGTGTGACAGTGCCTGCATGTGTGAGGATGTGTGACCGTGGGTATATGACAGTGCCTGCATGTGTGAGGATGTGTGACCGTGTGTGTGTGACAGTGCCTGCATGTGTGAGGATGTGTGACCGTGTGTGTGTGACAGTGCCTGCATGTGTGAGGATGTGTGACCGTGTGTGTGTGACAGTGCCTGCATGTGTGAGGATGTGTGACCGTGTGTATGTGACAGTGCCTGCATGTGTGAGGATGTGTGACCGTGTGTGTGTGACAGTGCCTGCATGTGTGAGGATGTGTGACCGTGTGTATGTGACAGTGCCTGCATGTGTGAGGATGTGTGACCGTGTGTATGTGACAGTGCCTGCATGTGTGAGGATGTGTGACCGTGTGTGTGTGACAGTGCCTGCATGTGTGAGGATGTGTGACCGTGTGTGTGTGACAGTGCCTGCATGTGTGAGGATGTGTGACCGTGTGTGTGTGACAGTGCCTGCATGTGTGAGGATGTGTGACCGTGTGTGTGTGACAGTGCCTGCATGTGTGAGGATGTGTGACCGTGTGTGTGTGACAGTGCCTGCATGTGTGAGGATGTGTGACCGTGTGTGTGTGACAGTGCCTGCATGTGTGAGGATGTGTGACCGTGTGTATGTGACAGTGCCTGCATGTGTGAGGATGTGTGACCGTGTGTATGTGACAGTGCCTGCATGTGTGAGGATGTGTGACCGTGTGTATGTGACAGTGCCTGCATGTGTGAGGATGTGTGACCGTGTGTGTGTGACAGTGCCTGCATGTGTGAGGATGTGTGACCGTGTGTGTGTGACAGTGCCTGCATGTGTGAGGATGTGTGACCGTGTGTATGTGACAGTGCCTGCATGTGTGAGGATGTGTGACCGTGTGTATGTGACAGTGCCTGCATGTGTGAGGATGTGTGACCGTGTGTATATGACAGTGCCTGCATGTGTGAGGATGTGTGACCGTGTGTATGTGACAGTGCCTGCATGTGTGAGGATGTGTGACCGTGTGTATATGACAGTGCCTGCATGTGTGAGGATGTGTGACCGTGTGTATGTGACAGTGCCTGCATGTGTGAGGATGTGTGACCGTGTGTATATGACAGTGCCTGCATGTGTGAGGATGTGTGACCGTGTGTATGTGACAGTGCCTGCATGTGTGAGGATGTGTGACCGTGTGTGTGTGACAGTGCCTGCATGTGTGAGGATGTGTGACCGTGTGTGTGTGACAGTGCCTGCATGTGTGAGGATGTGTGACCGTGTGTATGTGACAGTGCCTGCATGTGTGACCGTGTGTGTGTGACAGTGCCTGCATGTGTGAGGATGTGTGACCGTGTGTATGTGACAGTGCCTGCACGTGTGAGGATGTGTGACCGTGGGTATATGACAGTGCCTGCATGTGTGAGGATGTGTGACCGTGTGTATATGACAGTGCCTGCATGTGTGAGGATGTGTGACCGTGTGTGTGTGACAGTGTCTGCATGTGTGAGGATGTGTGACCGTGGGTATATGACAGTGCCTGCATGTGTGAGGATGTGTGACCGTGGGTATATGACAGTGCCTGCACGTGTGAGGATGTGTGACCGTGTGTGTGTGACAGTGCCTGCATGTGTGAGGATGTGTGACCGTGTGTATATGACAGTGCCTGCATGTGTGAGGATGTGTGACCATGTGTATGTGACAGTGCCTGCATGTGTGAGGATGTGTGACCGTGTGTGTGTGACAGTGCCTGCATGTGTGAGGATGTGTGACCGTGGGTATATGACAGTGCCTGCATGTGTGAGGATGTGTGACCGTGTGTATATGACAGTGCCTGCATGTGTGAGGATGTGTGACCGTGTGTGTGTGACAGTGTCTGCATGTGTGAGGATGTGTGACCGTGGGTATATGACAGTGCCTGCATGTGTGAGGATGTGTGACCGTGGGTATATGACAGTGCCTGCATGTGTGAGGATGTGTGACCGTGTGTATGTGACAGTGCCTGCATGTGTGAGGATGTGTGACCGTGTGTGTGTGACAGTGCCTGCATGTGTGTGGATGTGTGACCGTGTGTATGTGACAGTGCCTGCATGTGTGAGGATGTGTGACCGTGTGTGTGTGACAGTGCCTGCATGTGTGAGGATGTGTGACCGTGTGTGTGTGACAGTGCCTGCATGTGTGAGGATGTGTGACCGTGTGTGTGTGACAGTGCCTGCATGTGTGAGGATGTGTGACCGTGGGTATATGACAGTGCCTGCACGTGTGAGGATGTGTGACCGTGTGTATATGACAGTGCCTGCATGTGTGAGGATGTGTGACCGTGTGTGTGTGACAGTGCCTGCATGTGTGAGGATGTGTGACCGTGTGTATGTGACAGTGCCTGCATGTGTGAGGATGTGTGACCGTGTGTATGTGACAGTGCCTGCATGTGTGAGGATGTGTGACCGTGTGTGTGTGACAGTGCCTGCATGTGTGAGGATGTGTGACCGTGGGTATATGACAGTGCCTGCATGTGTGAGGATGTGTGACCGTGTGTATATGACAGTGCCTGCATGTGTGAGGATGTGTGACCGTGTGTGTGTGACAGTGCCTGCATGTGTGAGGATGTGTGACCGTGTGTGTGTGACAGTGCCTGCATGTGTGAGGATGTGTGACCGTGTGTGTGTGACAGTGCCTGCATGTGTGAGGATGTGTGACCGTGTGTGTGTGACAGTGCCTGCATGTGTGAGGATGTGTGACTGTGTGTATATGACAGTGCCTGCATGTGTGAGGATGTGTGACCGTGTGTGTGTGACAGTGCCTGCATGTGTGTGGATGTGTGACTGTGTGTATGTGACAGTGCCTGCATGTGTGAGGATGTGTGACCGTGTGTGTGTGACAGTGCCTGCATGTGTGAGGATGTGTGACCGTGTGTATGTGACAGTGCCTGCATGTGTGAGGATGTGTGACCGTGGGTATATGACAGTGCCTGCATGTGTGAGGATGTGTGACCGTGTGTATGTGACAGTGCCTGCATGTGTGAGGATGTGTGACTGTGTGTATGTGACAGTGCCTGCATGTGTGAGGATGTGTGACCGTGTGTGTGTGACAGTGCCTGCATGTGTGAGGATGTGTGACCGTGTGTATGTGACAGTGCCTGCATGTGTGAGGATGTGTGACCGTGTGTATATGACAGTGCCTGCATGTGTGAGGATGTGTGACCGTGTGTGTGTGACAGTGCCTGCATGTGTGAGGATGTGTGACCGTGTGTATATGACAGTGCCTGCATGTGTGAGGATGTATGACCGTGTGTATGTGACAGTGCCTGCATGTGTGAGGATGTGTGACCGTGTGTATGTGACAGTGCCTGCATGTGTGAGGATGTGTGACCGTGTGTGTGTGACAGTGCCTGCATGTGTGAGGATGTGTGACCGTGTGTGTGTGACAGTGCCTGCATGTGTGAGGATGTGTGACCGTGTGTATGTGACAGTGCCTGCATGTGTGAGGATGTGTGACCGTGTGTATATGACAGTGCCTGCATGTGTGAGGATGTGTGACCGTGTGTGTGTGACAGTGCCTGCATGTGTGAGGATGTGTGACCGTGTGTGTGTGACAGTGCCTGCATGTGTGAGGATGTGTGACCGTGTGTATGTGACAGTGCCTGCATGTGTGAGGATGTGTGACCGTGTGTATGTGACAGTGCCTGCATGTGTGAGGATGTGTGACCGTGTGTATGTGACAGTGCCTGCATGTGTGAGGATGTGTGACCGTGTGTATGTGACAGTGCCTGCATGTGTGAGGATGTGTGACCGTGTGTATGTGACAGTGCCTGCATGTGTGAGGATGTGTGACCGTGTGTATGTGACAGTGCCTGCATGTGTGAGGATGTGTGACCGTGTGTATGTGACAGTGCCTGCATGTGTGAGGATGTGTGACCGTGTGTATGTGACAGTGCCTGCATGTGTGAGGATGTGTGACCGTGTGTATATGACAGTGCCTGCATGTGTGAGGATGTGTGACCGTGTGTATGTGACAGTGCCTGCATGTGTGAGGATGTGTGACCGTGTGTATATGACAGTGCCTGCATGTGTGAGGATGTGTGACCGTGTGTATGTGACAGTGCCTGCCTGTGTGAGGATGTGTGACCGTGTGTATATGACAGTGCCTGCATGTGTGAGGATGTGTGACCGTGTGTATATGACAGTGCCTGCATGTGTGAGGATGTGTGACCGTGTGTGTGTGACAGTGCCTGCATGTGTGAGGATGTGTGACCGTGTGTATGTGACAGTGCCTGCATGTGTGAGGATGTGTGACCGTGTGTATATGACAGTGCCTGCATGTGTGAGGATGTGTGACCGTGTGTATATGACAGTGCCTGCATGTGTGAGGATGTGTGACCGTGTGTATATGACAGTGCCTGCATGTGTGAGGATGTGTGACCGTGTGTATGTGACAGTGCCTGCATGTGTGAGGATGTGTGACCGTGTGTATATGACAGTGCCTGCATGTGTGAGGATGTGTGACCGTGTGTGTGTGACAGTGCCTGCATGTGTGAGGATGTGTGACCGTGTGTATGTGACAGTGCCTGCATGTGTGAGGATGTGTGACCGTGTGTGTGTGACAGTGCCTGCATGTGTGAGGATGTGTGACCGTGTGTGTGTGACAGTGCCTGCATGTGTGAGGATGTGTGACCGTGTGTATGTGACAGTGCCTGCATGTGTGACCGTGTGTGTGTGACAGTGCCTGCATGTGTGAGGATTTGTGACCGTGTGTATGTGACAGTGCCTGCATGTGTGAGGATGTGTGACCGTGTGTGTGTGACAGTGCCTGCATGTGTGAGGATGTGTGACCGTGTGTATGTGACAGTGCCTGCATGTGTGACCGTGTGTGTGTGACAGTGCCTGCATGTGTGAGGATTTGTGACCGTGTGTATGTGACAGTGCCTGCATGTGTGAGGATGTGTGACCGTGTGTATGTGACAGTGCCTGCATGTGTGAGGATGTGTGACCGTGTGTATGTGACAGTGCCTGCATGTGTGAGGATGTGTGACCGTGTGTGTGTGACAGTGCCTGCATGTGTGAGGATGTGTGACCGTGTGTATGTGACAGTGCCTGCATGTGTGAGGATGTGTGACCGTGTGTGTGTGACAGTGCCTGCATGTGTGAGGATGTGTGACCGTGTGTATATGACAGTGCCTGCATGTGTGAGGATGTGTGACCGTGTGTATGTGACAGTGCCTGCATGTGTGAGGATGTGTGACCGTGTGTATGTGACAGTGCCTGCATGTGTGAGGATGTGTGACCGTGTGTATGTGACAGTGCCTGCATGTGTGAGGATGTGTGACCGTGTGTATGTGACAGTGCCTGCATGTGTGAGGATGTGTGACCGTGTGTGTGTGACAGTGCCTGCATGTGTGAGGATGTGTGACCGTGTGTATATGACAGTGCCTGCATGTGTGAGGATGTGTGACCGTGTGTATGTGACAGTGCCTGCATGTGTGTGGATGTGTGACCGTGTGTATGTGACAGTGCCTGCATGTGTGAGGATGTGTGACCGTGTGTGTGTGACAGTGCCTGCATGTGTGAGGATGTGTGACCGTGTGTATATGACAGTGCCTGCATGTGTGAGGATGTGTGACCGTGTGTATGTGACAGTGCCTGCATGTGTGTGGATGTGTGACCGTGTGTATGTGACAGTGCCTGCATGTGTGAGGATGTGTGACCGTGTGTATGTGACAGTGCCTGCATGTGTGAGGATGTGTGACCGTGTGTATATGACAGTGCCTGCATGTGTGAGGATGTGTGACCGTGTGTATGTGACAGTGCCTGCATGTGTGTGGATGTGTGACCGTGTGTATGTGACAGTGCCTGCATGTGTGAGGATGTGTGACTGTGTGTATGTGACAGTGCCTGCATGTGTGAGGATGTGTGACCGTGTGTATGTGACAGTGCCTGCATGTGTGAGGATGTGTGACCGTGTGTATATGACAGTGCCTGCATGTGTGAGGATGTGTGACCGTGTGTATGTGACAGTGCCTGCATGTGTGTGGATGTGTGACCGTGTGTATGTGACAGTGCCTGCATGTGTGAGGATGTGTGACCGTGTGTATGTGACAGTGCCTGCATGTGTGAGGATGTGTGACCGTGTGTATATGACAGTGCCTGCATGTGTGAGGATGTGTGACCGTGTGTGTGTGACAGTGCCTGCATGTGTGAGGATGTGTGACCGTGTGTGTGTGACAGAGCCTGCATGTGTGTGGATGTGTGACCGTCTGTATGTGACAGTGCCTGCATGTGTGAGGATGTGTGACCGTGTGTATGTGACAGTGCCTGCATGTGTGAGGATGTGTGACCGTGTGTATGTGACAGTGCCTGCATGTGTGAGGATGTGTGAAAGAGCGGTTGCATGTATGACAGTCCAGTATGTGTGTTAGGGCTCATTCAGGTGGCCGTATGAAGGAGTCTGCATCTGTTCTGCAATTTTGCAGAATGGGTGTGGATCCAATCATTTCAACGGGTACGCAGAAGATGCGCGCGTCACATTGTGTGTTGTCCACATCCATGTCCTTTCCGTAGCCCTGCAAAAACGATACATGCAGACAAGAATAGGCATTTTCTATCATAGGACGCACATGGCCAGTCTCCGTGTTCTGTGGATCCGCAATTTGCGGACTGTAAAGCATAGGCCCTTAGGCTGGCACCACAAGGTGGCTGTGGCTGCAACACACATTGTGCAGCCAAAGATTGCAGCGATCCTACGATACATCACAGCTAGTAAAAGTAAATGAGGTCTTGACCTGACGGTCACAAAAAAATCCAACCTGCTGAATTTCTTGCAACTTTTCAATTGTGATTTTAAGAAACTTCAAGTTCACAATGCGACCCCGTTCATTTTAACTCCATGCATGGCAGCGTCGTGCTGCTGTGATCCTGGGTTGCACGACACATTGTTGGCCAAAAGCACCGTGCAGCCTTAAAGGGGTCACTGTATCTATTGTATATATTTACGTCTGTATGTGTGGTTTGGGGGGGGCCCAGGCCCATTCATTGCACAGGGGCCCTCTGCTGTCTGTGTCCGCCCCTGGGTTTTAACACCTGTTGGCTTACTGATATATATCTGGCTCTGTTACTGCTAGTTATCTGTATATTATTCGTATATTATCAGTGTATTATCTGTATATTATCTCTGTATTATCTGTGTATTATCAGTGTATTATCAGTGTATTATCTGTATATTATCTGTGTATTATCTCTGTATTATCAGTGTATTTTCTGTATATTATCAGTGTATTATCTGTGTATTATCTGTGTATTATCTGTGTATTATCAGTGTATTATCTGTGTATTATCAGTGTATTATCAGTGTATTATCTGTGTATTATCAGTGTATTATCAGTGTATTATCTGTGTATTATCTGTGTATTATCAGTGTATTTTCTGTATATTATCAGTGTATTATCTGTATATTATCTGTATATTATCTGTGTATTATCTGTGTATTATCAGTGTATTATCTGTGTATTATCAGTGTATTATCTCTATATATCTAGATTTTAGTAAGGCTTTTGACACTGTCCCACATAGAAGACTTATCAATAAACTGCAGTCATTGAGCATGGACTCCCATATTGTTGAGTGGATTAGGCAGTGGCTGAGTGACAGACAACAGAGGGTTGTAGTCAATGGAGAACATTCAAAACAAGGTAATGTTACCAGTGGGGTTCCACAGGGATCTGTACTGGGACCAATTTTGTTTAATATCTTCATAAGTGATATTGCAAAAGGCCTCGCTGGTAAGGTTTGTCTTTTTGCTGATGACACAAAGATATGTAACAGGGTTGATGTTCCTGGAGGGATACACCAAATGGAAAAGGATTTAGGAAAACTAGAAGAATGGTCAGAACTCTGGAAACTGAAATTTAATGCTGATAAGTGCAAGATAATGCACCTGGGGCGTAAAAACCCAAGGGCAGAATATAGAATATTTGACACAGTCCTGACCTCAGTATCTGAGGAAAGGGATTTAGGAGTAATTATTTCAGAAGACTTAAAGGTGGGAAGACAATGTAAAAGAGCAGCACGAAATGCCAGCAGAATGCTTGGATGTATAGGGAGAGGTATAAGCAGTAGAAAGAGTGAAGTGCTTATGCCGCTGTACAGAACACTGGTGAGACCTCACTTGGAGTATTGTGCGCAGTACTGGAGGCCATATCTCCAGAAGGATATAGATACTCTAGAGAGAGTTCAGAGAAGAGCTACTAAACTAGTACATGGATTGCAGGATAAAACTTACCAGGAAAGGTTAAAGGACCTTAATATGTATAGCTTGGAAGAAAGAAGAGACAGAGGGGATATGATAGAAACTTTTAAATACATAAAGGGAATCAACTCGGTAAAGGAGGAGAGAATATTTATAGGAAGAAAAACTACCACAAGAGGACACAGTTTTAAATTAGAGGGGCAAAGGTTTAAAAGTAATATAAGGAAGTATTACTTTACTGAGAGAGTAGTGGATGCATGGAATAGCCTTCCTGCAGAAGTGGTAGCTGCAAATACAGTGAAGGAGGTTAAGCATGCATGGGATAGGCATAAGGCCATCCTTCATATAAGATAGGGCCGGGGGCTATCCATAGTATTCAGTATATTGGGCAGACTGGATGGGCCAAATGGTTCTTATCTGCCGACACATTCTATGTTTCTATGTTTCTATATCTGTGTATTATCAATGTATTTTCTGTATATTATCAGTGTATTATCTGTATATTATCAGTGTATTATCAGTGTATTATCAGTGTATTATCAGTATATTATCTGTGTATTATCAGTATGTTATCAGTGTATTATCAGTGTATTATCTCTATATTATCTGTGTATTATCAGTATATTATCTGTGTATTATTAGTGTATTTTCTGTATATTTTCTGTGTATTATCTGTATATTATCTGTATATTATCTGTGTATTATCAGTGTATTTTCTGTATATTATCTGTGTATTATCTGTGTATTATCTGTATATTATCTGTATATTATCTGTGTATTATCTGTGTTTTTTCTGTATATTATCTGTGTATTATCTGTATGTTATCAGTGTATTATCAGTGTATTATCTGTGTATTATCTGTGTATTTTCTGTGTATTATCTGTATGTTATCAGTGTATTATCAGTGTATTATCTGTGTATTATCTGTGTATTTTCTGTATATTTTCTGTGTATTATCTGTATGTTATCAGTGTATTATCAGTGTATTATCTGTGTATTATCTGTGTATTATCAGTGTATTATCTGTGTATTATCTGTATATTATCTGTGTATTATCAGTGTATTATCTGTGTATTATCTGTATATTATCTGTGTATTATCAGTATGTTATCAGTGTATTATCAGTGTATTATCTCTATATTATCTGTGTATTATCAGTATATTATCAGTGTATTATTAGTATATTATCTCTATATTATCTGTGTATTATCTGTATATTATCTGTATATTATCTGTGTATTATTAGTATATTATCTCTATATTATCTGTGTATTATCAGTGTATTTTCTGTATACTTTCTGTGTATTATCAGTGTATTATCTGTGTATTATCTGTGTATTATCAGTGTATTTTCTGTATATTATCTGTGTATTATCTGTGTATTATCTGTATATTATCTGTGTATTATCTGTGTATTATCTGTGTTTTTTCTGTATATTATCTGTGTATTATCTGTATGTTATCAGTGTATTATCAGTGTATTATCTGTGTATTATCTGTGTATTTTCTGTGTATTATCTGTATGTTATCAGTGTATTATCAGTGTATTATCAGTGTATTATCAGTGTATTATCTGTGTATTATCTGTGTATTTTCTGTATATTTTCTGTGTATTATCTGTATGTTATCAGTGTATTATCAGTGTATTATCAGTGTATTATCTGTGTATTATCTGTGTATTTTCTGTATATTTTCTGTGTATTATCTGTATGTTATCAGTGTATTATCAGTGTATTATCTGTGTATTATCTGTGTATTATCAGTGTATTATCAGTGTATTATCTGTGTATTATCAGTGTATTTTCTGTATATTATCTGTGTATTATCTGTGTATTATCTGTGTATTATCTGTGTATTATCTGTGTATTATCATTTTATTATTACTCTATTATCAGTGTATTTTCTGTATATTATCTGTGTATTATCTGTATATTATCTGTGTATTATCTGTATATTATCTGTGTATTATCAGTGTATTATCATTTTATTTTTACTCTATTATCAGTGTATTATCTGTGTATTATTACTCTATTATCAGTGTATTATCAGTGTATTATCACTATATTATCTGTATATTATCTGTATATTATCAGTGTATTATCAGTATATTATCTGTATATTATCAGTGTATTATCAGTATATTATTACTCTATTATCAGTATATTATCTGTATATTATTACTCTATTATCAGTGTATTATCTGTGTATTATTAGTGTGTTAACTGTGTATTATCTGTATATTATTACTCTATTATCAGTGTATTATCACTATATTATCTGTATATTATCAGTGTATTATTTGCATATTATCATTGTATTATCTGTGTATTATCAGTTCATTATTTGTATATTATCAAATTATATACATCTTTCAGAAGTCCACTATTTGTGAGGGTAGGACTTCTTCCTGACAGCAAGCAGAGGTTTGGACAGAATGAAAAGGTTTGAGAACTGTCTGCTCTAGAATATGATTCTGTCCGTTCTGTGTTATAGCGCCCCCTGTCTGTAGATTATGGGCTCTAGAATGTATTATGGATCCTGTTGTCTCTGATCTCACTAATGATGGTATATTATACATTCAGGGTTAAAAACATGAAATGAATAGTTGTAGACTGTCACTGAGCAAGTGGCCACAGAGGAGCAGCAGAGCCACAGGTCTCCAGCCATCACCTCTTCTCTCCTAAATGGGTATGAAGATGTCTCAGGCCTGGAGCTGATCACTCAAGAAGGTGGTCACTGGCTTATGTTGTCTGGGCATAGAAAGTAGAAGTCAAAGCTAAGACCAACAACCTGAGAAGAAGAAGACAACACTAAGACCACCAGCTTGAGAAGAAGAAGACAACTCTAAGGCGTTACAGCTTGAGAAGAAGACAACTCTAAGGCGTTACAGCTTGAGAAGAAGAAGACCAGGATAAGACTTGACAGCCTGAGCAGAAGAAGCCAGGACTAAGGCCTTACAGCCTGGGAGGAGGAAGAAGAAGACAAAGCTAAGACCTTACAGCTTGAGTAGAAGAAGACCAGGATAAGAGTGTACAGCCTGAGAAGAAGAGAATGGGGCTAAGATCTTACAGCCTGAGAAGAAGGTGAAGAGACTATGACCCTGCAGCCTGGGAAGAAGAATACAAGGCTATGGCTTTTTTTGCAGGGTAAGTATTTGGTCAGTATTTTTGCATCAGTATTTGTAAGCCAAAACAAATATTAATATTATACCTTTTCTCTATATGTTCCACTCTTGGTTTTGGCTTACAAATACTGACCAAATACTGATGCTTAATGCTCATCAAATACTGATTGTGTGAAAGAGGCCTAACACCCTACAGCCTGGGAGAAATAAGAAGAGGCTAACACCTTAGAGGATGGAAAGGAGAAGAAAAAGCTGAGACCTTACAGCCTGGGAATAAAAAGACAAAGCTAAGGTCCTACAGCTTGGGAAAAAGACAAGGCTAAGACCCTATAGCCTGGGAAGAGGACACAGTTAAGACCCTAACACCTTGGGCGAAGAAGATGAGGCTAAGACCCTACAGCCTGGGGAGAAAATGACCAGTCTAAGACCCAACAGACTGGGAAGAAGAAAATGAGGCTAAGACTCTACGGCCAATGAAGAAGATGAGGCTAAGACCCTATAGCTTGTGAAGAAGAAGAAGGGGGTAAGAGCCTACAGCCTGTGAAGAAGATGAGGCTAAGATCCAACTGCCTGAGAATATGATGCTAAGGCTAGGCTAAGACCCTACAATCTGGTAAGAAGGCAAGACTAAGACCCTACAGCCTGGGAAGAAGATGGCCAGGCTAAGACAGTACAGCCTGGGATGAAGATGATGAGGCTAAGACCCTACTTCCTAAGAAGAAGAAAATGAGGCTAAGACCCTACAGTCTGGGAAGAAGAATGAGAGGCTAAGACCTGAAAGCCTGGGCAGAAGCAGATGAGGATTAGGCCCTACATCTTGGGGAGATGAAGATGAGGATAAGACTCTACAGCCTTGGAAGAAGAGAAGGCTAAGACTCTACAGCCTTGGAAGAAGAGAAGGCTAAGACCCTACAGCCTGGGAAGGAGAAGAAAGAGCTAAGACTCTACAGCCTAAGGCCTCATGCACACGAACGTATTTTGTTTCTGTGTCCGTTCCGTTTTTTTTGCGGATAGGATGCGGACCCATCCATTTCAATGGTTCCGCAAAAAATGTGGACAGCACACCGTGTTCTATCTGCATCTATATGTCCGTTCCGTAGCCCCGCAAAAAAAATATAACATGCCCTATTCTTGTCCGTTTTAGGCATTGTTACAATGGATCCGCAAAAAAAAAAACGGATGGCATACGGTTCATCTGTTGTTGTTTTTTTTTTTTTTTTTGGCGGATCCGCAATTTGCGGACCGCAAAGCACATACGGTGGTGTGCATGTAGCCTAAGAAGTAGACAAGGCTAAGACCCTATAACCTGGGACGATGATGAGGTTAAGACCCTACATTCTGGGAAGAAGACAAAGTTAAGATTCTACAGCCTGGGAAAAGCAGACAAGGCTAAGTGCTTACAGCCTGGTAAGAAGAAGGCAAGGCTAAGACCCTACAGCATGGGAAGAAGACAAGGCTAAGACACTGCTGCCTGGGAAAAAGAAGATATAGATAAGACCCTACAGCCAGAAATGGAAGACGAGGCTAAGACCGTACAGCCTGGGAAAAAGATGAAGAGGCTAAGACTTTACAGCCCGGGAGAAAGTAACTGATATCCCATTATCCACACTAAGTGCCATCAAAGGCAAGTCAAACATCATCTTCCTCCAGAAAATCCCCAGTAAATACAAGTACTTGAGTTGTCTTTATCTGTCAAGTTAAAGATTTAGGTTCTTCTGATGTGCCTTATCTTTTTCTGGGAAATCCGGATGACAACCAATATGGCCACCCATACTACTGAATGTCCAGTCTGCCTCGTTCCTTCTATATGTAGGACGTGTTCACCTGCAGGTGCAGTAAGGGCTTATTCGCACGTCATCTTCATGTTGTGCCTTTTTGGGTGGTTTTCTTAAAAGTGATAGAAAATTGTGCAGATTTTCTGCAACTTCAGAAAAATCTGGCCTTCTGTGGAACACGCTGTCCATCAGCCGCATGTCCACCGACATTCCACAGAGCGACAGTATGGCACCCGGAGGGTAGATATATACAGTTGCAAGAAAAAGTATGTGAACCCTTTGGAATGATATGGATTTCTGCACAAATTGGTCATAAAATGAGATCTGATTTTCATCTAAGTCACAACAATAGACAATCCTTAATCGTAGGTCTTCTGAGAGCTCTTTTGTGCGAGGCATCATTCACATCAGGCAATGCTTCTTGTGAAAAGCAAACCCAGAACTGGTGTGTGTTTTTTATAGGGCAGGGCAGCTGTAACCAACACCCCCAATCTCATCTCAGTGATTGGACTCCAGTTGGCTGACACCTCACTCCAATTAGCTCTTGGAGATGTTATTAGTCTAGGGGTTCACATACTTTTTCCACCTGCACTGTGAATGTTTACATGGTGTGTTCAATAAAAACATGGTAACATTTAATTCTTTGTGTGTTATTAGTTTAAGCAGACTGTGGTTGTCTATTGTTGTGACTGAGATGAAGATCAGATCACATTTTATGACCAATTTGTGAAGAAATCCATATCATACCAAAGGGTTCACATACTTTTTCTTGCAACTGTATGTCTTTTTCCCTACCCATGTTGGTTAGTATGTATGTAGAGTTTCCTGTGATGGGCCTCCTGATGCCTCCCACCAGTCTCTGCTCTTCTTACTTCTTTGACCTGCTTGTTTTGGTCCATTTATTTTGAGAGCATTGCTGAATGTTCCTTGCCATTTATTGCCATTTCTTTTCACAGAATTAGATACACTGTATCTTTTATATTATATTATTACATGACCAGACAGGTTTTTTGCCCAGCCGATGGCCGCCATATTGCTTGCGTCACACGGCTGTTCCGGATACAGATATAATTAAGAATTTCCAAAAAAAGGTGACGATGGCAAGGCGAGATTTATTATTGCTGCCATCCACGGTAAGGCCTCTTGCACACGACCGCATGTCTTTTTCTGTATTTTGAGTTTTTTTCACAGATCCGTTGTTCAGTTTTTTGTTTCCGTTGTGTTTCCGTCTCCGTTCTGTTTCCGTTCCGTAGTGCTGCAAAAAATCTCAGTATTTTTTCCGTATGCAATCCGTTGTTTGCGGATCGCAAACGGAAACATACAATTTGTAATCATTACTGTAATATACAGTAATGTTTTTAAACAGTAAACACATGTGCAAAGTGGGCATGGATCCGCAAAAAACAGATGACATACGGATGTGTTCCGTATACATTACGTATTTTTTGCGGACCCATTGACTTGAATGGAGCCACGGATCGTTATTTGTGGGCAATAATAGGACAAGTTCTATCTTTTAGCGGAACGGATATACGGAAATATGGATACGGAATGCACATGGAGTACATTCCTTTTTTTTGCGGAACCATTGAAATGAATGGTTCCGCAAACGGACTGCAATCGGAACCTGCAAAAACGGAACGAAAAAAAAAATAACTTTTGTGTTGTGTGCAAGAGGCCTAACAAGGAGGCTGTGAGGGGAGATACCTGCAGGAGATAAATATAAGGCCTCTTGCACACAAACATATTTTCATTCCGTTTCTGTTCCGTTTTATTTGCAGACCGTATGCGGGGCCATTTATTTCAATGGGCCCGCAAAAAAAAAAGGAAGGTAATCCATGTGCATTCTGTTTCCGAATTTCCGTTCCACAAAAAGATAGAACATGTCCTATTATTGTCCGTATTGCGGACAAGGATAGTACTGTTCTATTAGGGGCCGGCTGTTCCGTTCTGCAAAATACATACGGTCATGTGCAAGAGGCCTAAGGGTCCCTAAGATAACACATGACCTCCACCTCACATATATGCCACCATCACCACCATCATAACCACCACCATTGCCATTACCACCGTCACCACCACCAACATTGCCACCATCAACATTACCACCAACATCACTGCCACCATCGCCATTACCCCCACTGTTACCATCATCACCGTCATCAACACCACCATCGCCATCACAACCAACATCACCACCACCACTGCCATCATCACCACCGCTATCACCACTACCACTGCCATCACCAACATAACCCCCATCACCCCCAAACATACCCAGCGTAGACCATCTGCTTCGCAGGAGCCTACCGACCTGGAAAGTAGTGGTGCATGGGTTCACAGAGGCAACGGTAGCAGGCAGTCAGTGTTGGGGGTAACATCACCTACTCAGCGGTGTGGCAATTTTTTGTTAGGCCGCCAAAGGAGATGAACATGGCCATTTTGCCAAATCTATGGGCAGAAGGTGAAGCGTGGCCAGGGTGCCATGCTTCAACACAACGAGCGTAACCATAAAGTGGCCTAGGAGAACAGTGGTGATGGTCCAGCCTGCCGCAGCAACTGCTGCATCACCCAGTGGCACAGACCCAGTTTCAGGCAGTCAAGGCTCCACCACCTCAGCCGAAAGGAGCTGTCTGTCCTTCCCATCATCTGCTGGTCCTGATGCTCCTGCTCCTCGTCCTCCTCGTCAGTCATTCCGTCAGCAATCGATTATTGAAGCGATTGCCAAGAGACAGAAGTATGCGTGTACTCATCCAACGGCGCAGAGGCTGAACGTGCTCCTGTTAAAGTTGTTGGTGCTGCAGTCCCTCCCTGGACTCTGCACCTTTCAGAGAACTGATGGCTTGTGCTGAGCCAAGGTGTAGAGTCCCAAGCCGTCAATTCTTTGCCAAAAAGGCACTACCAGCCCTGCATACATATGTAGAACAGAGGTGGGACAGTCCTTGAGCCTGTCGGTGTCTGCCAAAGTGCGCGGCAGCGCCGACGTGTGAAGCTGTAACTGCGGTCACTACGGTAACATGTCCTTTACGGCCCACAGGGTGAATGTGGTCCCTGCACAGCCACGTTCTTATGCCGTTGGTTCTGCGACAATGTGCGCCTCCGCCTCATCATCCTCCACCGTGTCATCAGCCTCCACTGCAGGCACAATTCACACTGCCCCTCCAGCATACCACATGTGCAGGGCATGGCGGTGTCACGCTGTTCTGCACCTGGTTTGCCTGGGCGAACGAAGTCACACAGGGGAGGAACTGCTCCGTGTCCTTCATCAAGAAATCAAATCCCGGCTTTCTCCACGCCAACTCAAGATCGGAACCATGGTGATCGACAACTGGAAGAACATGGTGTCGTCGCTGCGTCAAGGAGAGCTAAGCCATGCGCCCTTCATGGCACACGTGTTCAATCTGGTTGTCAAGCGGTTCCTGAAGTCTTCACCCCATCTGCAAGACATCCTGAAAATGGCCAGGAAACATTGCATGCACTTCAGCCACCCGAACACCGCCTTGAGCTGCAGCGGCAGAACGGCATCCGCCAACATAGGCTGATATGTGACGTTTCCACCTGTTGGAATTCCACCCTCCATATGTTGGACCGACTGTACGAACAGAGAAAGGCCATCAACGATTTCTTGATGATACAGGCGGACAGCGGTACTCCCCTGTGTAATCACTGCTTGTATAGAGTAACGCTAAAATAAAATAACGAAACTTTATTAATAATGTTGCATTAAAAGTGTAGAGCCAAAAGACCAGATAGAGTATACCAGTGTAAAAAGCAGGAGTACTGCCACCACCAGTATCAAAAGTCTCACAAAAGGGGAAATACCGGCAGGCACCTGCCCACTCTGATAGGTACGTCACCCCAGTGAGATGTACTTGTAAGGTCAGGGGAGTAGTTTGTAACCCCTACTTGCACACTAAGGAGACGTATCAAAACAGGAGGGCAACTCCCATGTCACAGGAGTCAATTCCACTCCCTTGACACCTGTACAGTAGCAAAAAGATTAGTGGTTCACCCCTTTATTTTACTCCTTACATAGATTACAGCTGTGATAAGGCAGGTAAGGGAGTGCCTGGTGAGAACTAGAGCTGGCTTATTGCTATACAACAAGGGGAAGGTAGATACCCCTATGTATATCCGACTAAACCACTCTTCCAGGCTACTCCCTATACCACATGGTCTGTTGTGGGTGCGGCTCGCAGCTTCATCCTACCTCACAGGGCATTGGTGATACCACTATGGAGGCCTGTGAGAGTCTGGCTGGGAGTTGGTTTCTAGCTCTGTTCACACACCACGGGCAGTTGAACGGTAGGACCCCATGCGTGCTGAGACACCGTGACGTGGTGCATGAGGGGCTCCGATATGTTCCTGACTGGAGTCTATTGGCAAAGTTCTCCGATTTTAACATCGGCCTGAGGATTTAGCTAGTATTGTCAGTTGCGTATCATTTTGGTGCATTTTTTGCAGTGATTTTTGTATTTATATTTTTTTCATCTGCACAATGTATTATGCATGTTTTTAGCACCTGCTCCTGAAGAAGGGGAGGATTGTTCCCCCGAAACGCGCTGAGCCTTGGTACCCAGGAATAAAGTGATTGATCAGAAGTTTGCTTGTCTTTGATGCCATCAGTCTCTGCCACTCTACATGCGACAGGTGTTATGAGTTTATCCTGGTGACTACCCCCCAGTGAAGTGAGTGCTTATTATATTTTATGGCGATTTTATGTCTTATATGTCTTTTATCTGCATGGCCTTATGCTTCCTATGTACTTTGACTATATGCTGAATCCGTGGCATTAATTTCCTACCATTGCACTTGTGTTATTTTACCCGTTGTCACATACGTCCTTCCGATCTAATTATTGTACAGTTATTTTGTCTATGTCAGTTCCTTCTGGTTCTGGGGAGTGGCGCTTAGTAATTTGCACTAACCTATGGATCTTGGCCACCGCTGTCACCGACACCGTATGTCTTTCTAGCACCTTGTTTTAGGTGGTTGACTCTTGTCAAACACCCGCTATAGCTGCCTACCCTTACCCTTAACCTTTTTCCACCTTATCATCCCCTTCCTGTCGGCGCCTATCCTTCATTTTCGTTTGGGACTCTTTGTAATCCCCTTGGATTGGAGTAACTTCCCCTTTTTCTGTTTTCATTTGTCTTTAGGAAACAGCGGCATCTTGTGGCCAAACAGCAGAATGTCAGTCCAGAACATTTAATTTAATCACATAAACAGTCTTCAGACAAGGAGAGCTGTTTCCCCATCTCACAATATCGCCACCCAATGTGCGGGGCTTCAGATTTTACTTATTGCCAAAATCAATATGTCAGCAAACAATATGAATCAAGGATGAAAAAAAAGCCATGAGAACATATTGATTCTTTCTAGTCTTTAAATATCACCCCATGCCAAGGGCCCGGATATTAAATACCAAAAGACATCACATCACGTCACATCGCCACTATAGCTGCTGACATCCAACATACGGCGCTGTACGCAGCTAGTAACAAAAATCTGCGTATAAATACGCCAGAGAGCCGAGATATTAGTATAAGAACAATTCAGAGATTGGACACCTAATACACCCTAAGCATTTAGTATCAAAATGGTACCACAGGTTGTCCTCACCCCAGATCATCACATCATACACGGCCTCTTACGGCATCAACGGGAACCCAATGGCATCTAACACCACCGAGAATTACAATGATACGAAACCCTCGGCTGTTGCCCTACCAAAGCATTCTAGGTGGGAAGAAGGGGGCGTAGTAAAGCTAGAAAAAATAAAGGATGTATAAGATATATACTCGTTTAACCCCTTGGGCCGAAGCGTTTGGAGCCTGAATGTCCACTGCGCTTCTTTCTGCAACAGTTTGGTGTCAATGTCGCCGCCCGTGGGGACAACAGAGTAGATTCAATACCCTGAAACATCACAGGCTTGAATTCTCCCAAATACCTTGACATTATGCGGTATGCCAGACCTAGCAGGGGAACTATACGTGAGGTCACGGTGCTGAGCAGTAGGTGGGCCGAGGTAAGTACAGTTCTGGTTACTCACGGTTATGTCGTCCCTGGGCAGGCTCGCATAAGTGAAGAGAAGAACGGCACAAGGATTCTCTGGGGCGCACACTGGTGTAAGGGGCACCGGCCAGATGGTGGTTCGAGGTGCCCTTGATGGTCTGTATTAATGTGCCTATGGCAAGGTCCCTTGTAGTCGTGACGCCAGTACCTTTTGTGGTGGTGCAACCATTTACTGTAGTGTTAATTGAGGAACTTGAGACTGAGACAAGGAGGATGAAATCCAGGGTGGAACTTTACTGAAGATAACTCCTGATAACAGTACATCCAAAGTATTAAACAGTCTCTTGGTACAGAGGTAACACTGCTGCAGGTCCTCTGCTGACAGGTGTAATGTCTCTCTAACTATTAAATGCAATTAATTTGTAGCCTTACTGGTAGAGGACTTCTGGGCTGGTCCTGGTGAACCTAGTGCAGGCTTGTGAAGTTGCCGGAGGCTGGTGACTCCTTCACTTGGGAATCCAAAGGTCCTAAGGCACTAGTAGAAAATGGCCATAATCCTTGGGGGGTCTCTTTCTTTAGTGTTTTCTGAGTAAATTGGAGTACTTCAGCTCTGGGCTGAAAACTGGCTGAGAGCTCAAGACTGCAGACTGCACTTGACACACTGGTCTGCAACCTGACTGGCTAGAGACTAACTGACTAGGCCTGAGCTGGACTATATACAGGGAGTGCAGAATTATTAGGCAAGTTGTATTTTTGAGGATTAATTTTATTATTGAACAACAACCATGTTCTCAATGAACCCAAAAAACTCATTAATATCAAAGCTGAATATTTTTGGAAGTAGTTTTTAGTTTGTTTTTAGTTTTAGCTATTTTAGGGGGATATCTGTGTGTGCAGGTGACTATTACTGTGCATAATTATTAGGCAACTTAACAAAAAACAAATATATACCCATTTCAATTATTTATTTTTACCAGTGAAACCAATATAACATCTCAACATTCACAAATATACATTTCTGACATTCAAAAACAAAACAAATCAGTGACCAATATAGCCACCTTTCTTTGCAAGGACACTCAAAAGCCTGCCATCCATGGATTCTGTCAGTGTTTTGATCTGTTCACCATCAACATTGCGTGCAGCAGCAACCACAGCCTCCCAGACACTGTTCAGAGAGGTGTACTGTTTTCCCTCCTTGTAAAGCTCACATTTGATGATGGACCACAGGTTCTCAATGGGGCTCAGATCAGGTGAACAAGGAGGCCATGTCATTAGATTTTCTTCTTTTATACCCTTTCTTGCCAGCCACGCTGTGGAGTACTTGGACGCGTGTGATGGAGCATTGTCCTGCATGAAAATCATGTTTTTCTTGAAGGATGCAGACTTCTTCCTGTACCACTGCTTGAAGAAGGTGTCTTCCAGAAACTGGCAGTAGGACTGGGAGTTGAGCTTGACTCCATCCTCAACCCGAAAAGGCCCCACAAGCTCATCTTTGATGATACCAGCCCAAACCAGTACTCCACCTCCACCTTGCTGGCGTCTGAGTCGGACTGGAGCTCTCTGCCCTTTACCAATCCAGCCACGGGCCCATCCATCTGGCCCATCAAGACTCACTCTCATTTCATCAGTCCATAAAACCTTAGAAAAATCAGTCTTGAGATATTTCTTGGCCCAGTCTTGACGTTTCAGCTTGTGTGTCTTGTTCAGTGGTGGTCGTCTTTCAGCCTTTCTTACCTTGGCCATGTCTCTGAGTATTGCACACCTTGTGCTTTTGGGCACTCCAGTGATGTTGCAGCTCTGAAATATGGCCAAACTGGTGGCAAGTGGCATCTTGGCAGCTGCACGCTTGACTTTTCTCAGTTCATGGGCAGTTATTTTGCGCCTTGGTTTTTCCACACGCTTCTTGCGACCCTGTTGACTATTTTGAATGAAACGCTTGATTGTTCGATGATCACGCTTCAGAAGCTTTGCAATTTTAAGAGTGCTGCATCCCTCTGCAAGATATCTCACTATTTTTGACTTTTCTGAGCCTGTCAAGTCCTTCTTTTGACCCATTTTGCCAAAGGAAAGGATTGCCTAATAATTATGCACACCTAATATAGGGTGTTGATGTCATTAGACCACACCCCTTCTCATTACAGAGATGCACATCACCTAATATGTTTAATTGGTAGTAGGCTTTCGAGCCTATACAGCTTGGAGTAAGACAACATGCATAAAGAGGATGATGTGGTCAAAATACTCATTTGCCTAATAATTCTGCACGCAGTGTATATGGGAGGTGCTATCTCCCCCTAGTGGTAGGCTCAGTGTAATGCAATCAGACACACTTGTAAGCATAAAGATGCATTGCAGCAAGAAAACAGGCAATATAAAGCATAAAAAGCATAATACAACAACTTTGCAGTACCCATGAGGGTAGTGGGACGCTGCATACCCCTCTTGTTTAACCTGTGTCGACCTCGACACGAAGATGAAGGTCTCCTGAAAGATACAAAAAGAGAACAATCCTGCAGGCATGAAGAACAGTACCATAACCCATAACAATACTTTTTCTTGAGATTTGAAAAGCAATTGGTTAGGCACAATTGTAAATATCAGGCAAACATCAATAATGGTGGTAAACAAGTGAAAAGGGGCGTCGTTTCTTCCCTCTGGAGACTGCTAAACAGGGGCGCTGACCTGGCATAGCAGAACAATAATACCAGGATAGTCCATAATGGGGAAATAATGAACACAGGTGAAAATCAGGAGGCTCACAGGGCATAAGTCCGTTCCCTGAGCATAGGGGATGTAAAAATGATGGACAACACAGAGGCTCAGGTACGTTTGAGTCTATCTCCGGGCACAGGCTTGAACGTTGCGACAAAACAAATAAGACTGTAGAGACTCCTTGGAGTAAGGCAAATAATCAGAGTCAAGAAGTCTCTTACTCAGGCTCTGTAGTCTCACCAAGAAGTGTAATTGTAATCCACATTAAACTGGAGTATCTGGAAGGTTTCTCCACTGATTCTAAATTAAATACTCCCTATAACGAGCAGGTGGTTGTCCCTTGGTAATCTGACTGGATCTGCGAAGTGGCGGTCCTTCTTCTGATCTTGGCTCAAGGGGACTTGGTAATTCTGGAGTTTCTTGCAGTACTGAAACTTCTTCTTGAGGTGGTTCCTCTGGCTGACGTGACACTGTACTGACTGGAGCAGGCACAGCAATGTTTAACCAGGGTGTAAGGAATCATTTTAGAGGATCTGTTTCCGTCATTCATTTTTAAACAGTTTTCATAGGCTCTACAGACTTAACTGGTAGTTCACTTGAATTGGAGGTTGATGTTCCTCTGTAACAATCTCATCTGGAAGGGTTCCTCCTGGATTATCTTTCTCCTTGTTACACAATTTCAAGCGATTGCGATGAACTATTTGAGGTGATTTGTTTTCTCTGGTGATCTCTTAGGTGTCAGTTGCTGGATTTGGGATAACTGAAACGATGTAGGGAACTCTTTCCAACTTACTGTACAACTTGCTGGTGCGATGATTGTTCTTTAGCCACACATAATCACCAATTTCAAGAGGCTCTGCTTTGGCAGATTGGTCATAATCTTTTTGCTGCTTTTTCTGAGCATGTTCCATGCGGTGGTGAACAATTTCTTGTGCATTAGCTAGACGTCTTTGGTGCTCGCTCACCCAATCATTTTTGGCAATGGATTGATGGCATCAGGCACTTGTACGTCCAAAGTATGGTCAGCAGGTAGTTTACCTTGTCGGTCAAACATGAGGTAGTAAGGTGTATACCCAGTGGAACAGTGAATGGTATTATTATAGGTATACATCAATTGAGGTAGAAGATTAGGCCAATCATTCCTGGTAACAGGTGGCACAGCTCTAAGCATTTCTATTAAGGTCTGGTTCATTTTTTCACAAAGTCCATTACCTTGGGGATGGTAAGCTGTCGTTCTAATTTTCTGGCAATTGTGAAGTGAACACAGTTCTTTGAAGAGTTGTGACTCCAAAGGCAGATCCTTGATCTGTAAGGATTTTCTCTGGACATCCATATGGTAACAGGAAGTGTTTCCAGAAGGCATCTGCAGTTGTTTTAGCGGTCAAGTCCTTAACAGGTACGGCTACAACTAATTTGGTGTAGTGGTCAATGATGGTCATAGCGTATGTGTAGCCTGAGCGACTTGGTTCCAGCTTCACATGGTCAATTGCAATGATCTCCAACGGTTTTTGGCTTACAATAGAATGTAAGGGTGCTTTTTGGTCATGCTTTTCACCTCGTCCAATAGCACAGGTGGAACACTCTTGACACCACTTCTCAATGTCTTCTCGCATTCCAATCCAACAGAATTGTCTACGGACAGTAGCTTCTGTCTTCTGCACGCCAAAGTGTCCTGATTTGTTATCTCAAGAATGATGTTTGCATCCCGGCGGGGTATTAGGATTTGGTATTAGGATTTAATAACTATGGAGGGATCCTGTTCAAGCCTCTATTTCGTCCTGCTGCACATTACCCAAACCGACTCTGGTCCCTTCCAGAGTTGCCAGCTGATCTGAGACAAGTGTTAAAAAGGTGTCTAACGGCGAGTTATCATTTATCGGTGGGTTAAGATGAGATCTTGGACGCAAATTTGTAAATGGACCTTCCCCTATCGGCCTAGCATTTTCCTCCAATAGGTCAGATAGAATGTCCACATCAGGTAAGTCTCCCAAGTCAATCCCTAATTCCAAACATCTCCGTTTATCGTGATTGGCAAAGAACTTTTTCCATTTAAACTTCCGAATAAACAGATGTAAGTCCTTGAGGAATGAGACGGTACAAAGGATAAGCCTCTGGATAGAATGCTCCTCTCAGCGGTACTGAGCATTCTGTTGGATAGATTGACAATATGCAACGCCCCAGAGGTGCATTACCACCTTCTGCACCCCTCTACTATCTCCTATGGTTAACCTGATGTCACAATATGTATTAATTTCCACGGCCTGCAAAATGTGTATTCAATATATTGTTATGTGACTGTTCAAGGGAAATGTGCCTGGTTCACCAGCAGATGGCGGCATTAATGGCAGATCTACCTTGCCTAGAATAGAGCCTTCCTTCCATTCTAGCTCTCTCTAGGGGAAGGAAGCAGGAGCCGGTCCCTGCTGGACGAGCCCTGTTTGGAGCAGCTAGAGCCCCTTCAGCTCTGCTGGATCCAGAGGCAGAAGCCTTAAGCCTCAGAAGCCACTAGTAAAGTTCCCTGGACAAAGCTAGAGATAGAACAGTCTACCAAACTAAGTACAGCAAAAAGGAAAGGAAAGATTCCTATTTTATCCTGTCAGCACAGCAGAGCCAGAGAGCAACAGATGTAGCAGGGCCGAGTGTGTTTGCCTGCCAGAATTTATGCCAAAGCCTGCTGGTAACCAAGACAAAGTTGGAAGATTGCTTCCTAAAGAACATTTATGCAAGTAAAGTTGTTATCAAATTCATCACAAGGTCTGGACTCAATTTATTCCTTCATCCCCTTCATCAACTATCCCTTTTTTTGCATCAGAGCCAATGCCTGGGGTTCCAGCGTATCCAGGTAGGAGCACCGTGACATGTGCAATGCCATTAAGGGACTTTTAGGCCACCCTACACCACTCCGACATTCCTACACCTGGGTACCATCCACCATATCACTAAAAGGGGCCCTGTGCCCTTGTTGCTTCACTGCAACTGGCGTCACGACAAAACTTTTAACTTTTTCCCTCTTAAAGGGACCCCTAGCGGATCGCCCCTCTGCTGAAAATCTGTAGATCATCAGGATGCGTGTGGGAGGCATTCATTGTTCCTTTCGCTCTCTCAGCAAGTAAGCTGAGAGAGTCAGGCCCTTACCTAAAAAATTGTGGATTACGCTGACTGCCCCTCTGAGTACCTCCCCTACCCCTTCTAGTCCTGCCTCTGTAAAGCCCCCTCCTTATATGTGCTTGCTGTATGGGCACGGTATTTGGGGTCGGTTTCTATCTCGCCATCCGACGAGGAGGGCTCAGTCTCGGCTTCAAGGGCCCTGTTGGATTTCAGAGCGTAATCAGACAGCCGCCCCTCCCTGAAGTCAGTAGTGTCCCTGACTCTTTCAGCTGCGCAGTATACTGCCTAATAGCCTGTTCAAGCGTTTGTTCTTTTTTCTGAAAGTCGGTATAAGTTGCAAAGTTTTTGACCACTTCAATTTGGACAGAGAGTTCACTGGCGTGTTTTTCATACAGCACTCTCTCTTCACCCAACAAAAGGGACATCAGACGCAGGGAGGAGGCTATCCACTCCTGCTCCCACTTGTGCTAAAATCCTGATGATCTCACACAGGCTGCTGGGAGAAGAGGGATCCTTAGCCCGATGGATGCTCACTTGCTTGCGTAGTGACAGCCGAATTAACTTCTGGCTCTCCACCATATTAGATTCTCGCTACCGATCCAAAATGTCGGCCTTTTTTACACCCGATGAGAGGGAGGACAAACTGAACTACTACAGAGACATCCTATGTAGTCAGTTGGCCGCTGCCTATCTGCGCCATCGTCCATCCTCTCAAAGGTCTGACTGGGGGGCCCTCTGCGCTCCCGTTCCTCTGCCATGGCTTCTGGGGAGGGGTGGCAGGAGCAGTTCCAGCTCCATCAGCAGCAGCCTGAGTCTAAAATCGCTGATGAGCAGCGTCCTTCACCCGCCTAGTCAAGAAACTACTCACCAGCAGCAGCAGGTAGACCTGGAGCAGAACCTGAAACAGCAGGGGGTGGCATACTTGGACAGCACCCTGCCACCCCAACATTTAAGATCCGCTCGACTACTGGGCAGCCAAACTGGATTTGTGGCCACAACTGGCAGAGTTTGCCCTGGAAAAGCTGTCCTGCCCGGCCAGTAGTGTGGCATCAGAGCGGGTGTTTAGTGCGGCGGGGGCCATAGTTACCCCAAGGACAACTCGTCTGTCCAGCCAAAATATGGAGAGACTGACCTTTGTCAGGATGAATCAGGCATGGATCAGCCAATATTTCCACCCACCAATTCCTGATGCATCAGACTAGATCATCCATGGTGCCTCACCCAAACTTTGTGAAAAGAGACCGGTTTCTTCTGACTACCTGCCTCAGCTACTACTCTGATGCTGCAACCCGCTTGATACCACACATCTGATGCCAAGTACTCCTACTACCAGCCACCATCTTCAGCGGGTACTGGTATTGCCCCCCACCTCCACTACTCTGTGGTCTCCTCATGCTGCTTCCACCTCACCACTATGTCATAGGGTCACTCTGTGGTCTCCTCATGCTGCTTCCACCTCACCACTATGTCATAGGGCCACTCTGTGGACTCCTCAAGCTGTTCTCCCACCCTCCCCACTCCATGACTGGGCCACTATTTTGCCTTTCGGCCTGGTTGACATCATCAATGAGACGCACAACGGATCCTGTCTGTGTAGCAGCTGTAAGGCCTGTATGGTCCCATCAGAATCGGATTATGATTTGGAAGCCAAAAGCAGTGGTAGGTACAAAACACAGAAGACATGCAAATATTCCATTCACGTCTCATCTTTGTTTTGGATCCACTCCTGGTTTTATTGGCATTACCAATACTGATGGATTACTGACCAAATGCTGACTGAGTGAAGGCGGATGCTCCACAGACAGGATCCATTTTTTGGGGGTTATTGTTCTGACGGATCAGAGGACGGGCAAAATAATCAGTGACGTCACCACAAACTGACTGCTGACCCCCTCTCCACTCTGTCGGGGGCTCTACTTGTATAAGGGGTTAATAGAACAGGTCCTGTAGACATCTATGTGGAATCAGATGACGGCGGTCTAAAAGGAGTGCTCTTCTTCTTGGCGCTAACATCGACCTGTGAGGCTGAGTTCACACTTGAGTTATTTGGTCAGTTTTGGCCCCGTGACTGCCCTAATAAGTGAAGTGCGCAGTGATTCTAAGAGCGACGCCTGTCATCTGCCTGTCATACGGACTCACAGTATTATCACTACCACAGCAGACTCCCTATGTGTGTTACTGCAAGGCAAAGTGTTCTACACCGCTATACAGGCACAGTGTTCTACACCACTATACAGGCACAGTGCTCTACACCGCTATACAGGCACAGTGTTCTACACCACTATACAGGCACAGTGTTCTACACCGCTATACGGGCACAGTGTTCTACACCGCTATACAGGCACAGTGTTCTACACCGCTATACAGGCACAGTGTTCTACACCGCTATACAGGCACAGTGTTCTACACCACTATACAGGCACAGTGTTCTACACCGCTATACAGGCACAGTGTTCTACACCACTATACAGGCACAGTGTTCTACACCGCTATACAGGCACAGTGTTCTACACCACTATACAGGCACAGTGTTCTACACCCCTATACAGGCACAGTGTTCTACACCACTATACAGGCACAGTGTTCTACACCACTATACAGGCACAGTGTTCTACACCGCTATACAGGCACAGTGTTCTACACCGCTATACGGGCACAGTGTTCTACACCGCTATACAGGCACAGTGTTCTACACCGCTATACAGGCACAGTGTTCTACACCGCTATACAGGAACAGTGTTCTACACTGCTATACAGGCACAGGGTTCTACACCGTTATACAGGCACAGTGTTCTACACCACTATACAGGCACAGTGCTCTACACCACTATACAGGCACAGTGTTCTACACCACTATACAGGCACAGTGCTCTACACCACTATACAGGCACAGTGTTCTACACCAATATACAGGCACAGTGTTCTACACCGCTATACAGGCACAGTGTTCTACACCACTATACAGGCACAGTGTTCTACACCGCTATACAGGCACAGTGTTCTACACCACTATACAGGCACAGTGTTCTACACCACTATACAGGCACAGTGTTCTACACCACTATACAGGCACAGTGTTCTACACCGCTATACAGGCACAGTGTTCTACACCACTATACAGGCACAGTGTTCTACACCACTATACAGGCACAGTGCTCTACACCACTATACAGGCACAGTGTTCTACACCACTATACAGGCACAGTGTTCTACACCGCTATACAGGCACAGTGTTCTACACCGCTATACAGGCACAGTGTTCTACACCGCTATACAGGCACAGTGTTCTACACCACTATACAGGCACAGTGCTCTACACCGCTATACAGGCACAGTGTTCTACACACCGCTATACAGGCACAGTGTTCTACACCACTATACAGGCACAGTGTTCTACACCAATATACAGGCACAGTGTTCTACACCAATATACAGGCACAGTGTTCTACACCGATATACAGGCACAGTGTTCTACACCACTATACAGGCACAGTGCTCTACACCACTATACAGGCACAGTGTTCTACACCACTATACAGGCACAGTGTTTTACACCACTATACAGGCACAGTGTTCTACACCGCTATACAGGCACAGTGTTCTACACCACTATAAAGGCACAGTGTTCTACACCGCTATACAGGCACAGTGTTCTACACCGCTATACAGGCACAGTGTTCTACACCGCTATACAGGCACAGTGTTCTACACCGCTATACAGGCACAGTGTTCTACACCGCTATACAGGCACAGTGTTCTACACCTCTATACAGGCACAGTGTTCTACACCACTATACAGGCACAGTGTTCTACACCGCTATACAGGCACAGTGTTCTACACCAGTTGTCACTACCAGAGCTTTGGGACGTTCTCACAGCTCTGTTTCTCCACCCCTGTGATGATGTCACTACTAGAGCTGGGAGGAGTTCTCACTGCTCTGTTTACTTTTGGTTTCCTTCCTCCCAGCTGTTCCTCATGCGTTTGATTTCCCTCTCTTTATATCACCCCTCCTCCTATTGTAGGGCGTGGATTATAGTTCTCATTTCAGTTGTAGCTCTTGCTTTAGTATCTTCACTTGTAGCTATCAGTTCACTGGACCTGTGTTCTGCTGCAGCAAGCACTACGGATATTGCCAGCTGTCCTTGGATCCGTCTTCTCTGCGGCTGCAACACCTTCAGCTAAGTGTACAGACATTGTTGTGTTCCTGTTTATTTTCTGACTGGATCTGAGGTGGCCACGGTTCCCTCCATATACTGAGTAGGACACCGGTGGCCGTGCCCCTTCCACTATTGTAGGGGTTACAGTGGTCATCAGTCTTAGGCACGTGGGCATGCCTCGTTCCGCCATTTGGATCCGGGCATGTGCTTTAGCAGCATAGGGAGAGCTTTGAGGGTCGGACAGGGGTAACCCTTTATCCTCCCTAGTTTGGGTCCGGTCAGTAGCTCTTTACTGTGTATACTATTGTTGCTCACATACAGCCGTGACATTATAATCCACCAAAACCGTCCTTTTTTTACATGGATCCGCTTTCTGGCCTGGTTGACCGCATGCAGGGTCTTTCTTTGGAAGTAGCGGATCTCCGTCAATCTATGACTCAGCTTCAAGCATTGGGCTCTGCTCCGGCTCATGGAGTCTGTTGCGAGCCAAAGGTCTCACTTCCGGAAACATTCTCCGGGGGCAGTGAGAATTTTGTTCGCTTCAGAGAGGCATGCAAACTCCATTTTTGCTTGTGTCCCCACTCCTCTGGTAATCAGGAGCAGAGGGTGAGGATTGTCATCTCCCTGCTCAGGGGTAATGCTCAGACTTGGGCTTTTTCGCTGCCATCAGGGGATCCCTCCCTTCGATCCGTGGAAAGATTTTTTGTGGCCCTGGGGCAGATTTATGATGACCCGGATCGTGTTGCTCTGGCCGAATCTAACTTACGTGTTTTATGCCAGAACAAACTGTCTGCGGAGCTTTATTGTTCTGAATTTCGGAGATGGGCAGCTGATTCGGGTTGGAATGATGCTGCACTCCGGAGTCAGTTCTGTCATGGTCTCTCAGAGAGATTGAAAGATGCGTTTGCTTTCCATGAGAGACCAACGTCCTTAGAGTCTGCATGTCATTGGCGGTACGCCTTGACAGGCGTCTAAGAGAAAGAAACGAGACCTCTCTGTCCAGCCATTGTCAGTATAGGGGCAGTGGTGCGGACTCATTCAGTGTGCAGGGGCCTCATCCTGTCTCGCTCCCCTCTGAGGAGGAGCCCATGCAGCTAGGTCAACTTGCCCCTGATAAAAGAGGATTTAGTCCTCAGAGTATGGTGTGTTTTTGTTGTGGGGGCAAATGTTTGTCCGTCTAGGAGATTCTTGAACTGTACTAAGAGCGATAATAAGAGAAAAACCTCAAAAGGTAAATCATCAAATTCTGCTTCATCTGCTACTTTGGGCAAAGTTGATGTAGGAATTGATGCTTTTCCTCTGACCTGCAGTTCCCGTTTTCTCCTGTCTGCCAGGGTGGCGCTAGAGAGCAAAGTCATTTCTTGTGAGATTTTTGTCGATAGTGGAGCGGCCGTCAATCTTATTGACACTCAATTTGTAGCCATGCATGGTTTTCAGGTTTGCACATTAGAAAAGGATATACCTGTTTTTGCTATTGACTCTGCTCCACTCTCACAGAGATCTCTGAAGGGCATTGTTCACAATATCCGGCTAGCTGTAGGTGACACTCATGTGGAGGATATATCTTGTTTTGTCCTTAACGGATTGCCTTCTCCTCTAGTTTTGGGGTTACCCTGGCTTACTAGACATAACCCCACTATTGATTGGCAAGGAAGGCAAATAAATGAGTGGAGTGACTTTTGTAGAGAGAATTGTCTCACAGCGACTTTTGCAGAGGTGTCTACTAAAACTGTGCCATCATTTCTCTCTGATTTCTCGGACGTGTTTTCCGAGAGCGGTGTTCAGGAGCTACCTCCTCACCGGGAGTTTGACTGTCTTATTAACCTCATTCCCGGCGCCAAGCTGCCAAAAGCACGTCTCTACAATCTCTCACAACCGGAAAGAATCGCAATGCGAACTTATATCTCCGAGAGTCTCGAGAAGGGGCATATTCGTCCCTCAAAGTCACCTGTGGCCGCGGGTTTTTTTTTTTTGTTAAAAAAAAAGATGGCTCTCTGAGACCTTGCCTAGATTTTAGGGAGCTGAACCGTATCACGATTCGCGATCCCTATCCCCTTCCTCTGATCCCGGACCTCTTCAACCAAATTGTTGGGGCCAAGGTGTTTTCCCAATTGGATTTGAGAGGCGCGTACAACCTGGTCAGGGTCAGAGAGGGGGATGAATGGAAAACGGCCTTTAATACCCCTAACGGGCATTTCGAGAATCTCGTTATGCCTTTCGGCCTGATGAATGCTCCGGCCGTCTTTCAGCATTTTGTTAATAGTATTTTCTACCATTTAATGGGGAAATTTGTATTGGTGTATCTTGATGATATTTTGATTTTTTCCCCTGATGTTCAGACCCATCAGGATCATCTTTTTCAGGTTCTGCAGATTCTGCGGGAAAATAAATTGTACGCCAAGCTGGAGAAATGTCTTTTTATGGTATCGGAGATTCAATTTCTGGGTTTTCTCCTCTCTGCTTCTGGTTTTCGCATGGATCCGGAGAAGGTCTGTGCTGTACTTGAGTGGGAGCTTCCTGAGAATCAGAAGGCATTGATGCGCTTTCTGGGTTTTGCGAACTATTACAGAAAGTTCATTTTGAATTATTCCTCTGTTGTCAAACCCCTCAATGACATGACAAAAAAGGGGGCGGATTTTTCCTCTTGGTCGGAGGAGGCGCTTGCAGCCTTTTCTAAGATTAAAGAGAGTTTTGCGTCTGCTCCCGTCTTGGTGCATCCCGATGTTTCCTTACCTTTTATTGTTGAGGTGGATGCTTCCGAGGTGGGTGTGGGTGCGGTTTTGTCCCAGGGCCCTTCTCCTGCCAAATGGCGACCCTGTGCCTTTTTCTCTAAAAAAAACTCTCCCCGGCAGAGAGAAACTATGATGTGGGAGATAGGGAGTTGTTGGCCATCAAGTTGGCTTTCGAGGAATGGCGCCATTGGTTGGAGGGGGCCAGGCACCCTATCACCGTTTTTACCGACCATAAGAATCTGGCATACTTGGAGTCGGCCAGGCGTATGAATCCGAGACAGGCCAGATGGTCTCTGTTCTTCTCCAGATTCAATTTTGTTGTTACATTCCGACCTGGGATAAAAAATGTGAAGGCTCATGCTCTCTCTCGCTGTTTTCCGGGAGGAGGAAACTCCGAGGACCCGGGTCCCATTTTGGCGGAGGGGGTAGTTGTTTCTGCTCTATATTCGGATTTGGAGGCCGAGGTCCAGGCTGCCCAGACTGAGGCACCTGCCCGTTGTCCTTCTGGGAAGTTGTTTGTGCCTCCTGAGCTACGTCACAAACTCTTTAAGGAGCATCATGATACGGTTCTTGCTGGTCACCCCGGGAGTAGAGCCACGGTAGATCTCATTGCTCGGAGATTTTGGTGGCCGGCTCTTCGTAAGTCGGTGGAGGGTTTTGTGGCTGCTTGTGAGACGTGCGCTCGCGCTAAGGTCCCTCGTTCACGGCCTTCAGGTTCCCTTCTCCCGTTACCCATACCTTCCCGTCCTTGGACACACCTGTCCATGGACTTTATCACGGATCTTCCTCGTTCCTCGGGGAAGTCAGTGATCCTGGTGGTGGTGGACCGTTTTAGCAAGATGGCTCATTTCGTACCTTTCCCTGGTTTACCCAATGCTAAAACGTTGGCGCAAGCTTTTGTCGACCATATTGTTAAATTGCACGGCATTCCCTCTGATATTGTTTCCGATAGAGGCACGCAGTTTGTGTCCAGGTTCTGGAAGGCTTTCTGTTCTCGCCTGGGGGTTCGGCTGTCCTTCTCTTCTGCTTTTCACCCGCAGTCGAATGGTCAGACTGAGCGCCTCAATCAGAATCTGAAGACATATTTGCGCTGTTTTGTGGCAGAGAACCAGGAGGATTGGTGTTCATTTCTCCCTCTTGCTGAGTTTGCTCTGAACAACCGTCGTCAGGAATCTTCTGATAAGTCACCATTCTTTGGTGCATATGGGTTCCATCCGCAGTTTGGGACATTCTCGGGAGGGGCTCTTTCTGGTTTACCTGAGGAGGAGAGATTTTCCTTGTCTTTGTCTACCATTTGGCAAAAGATTCAGAGTAATCTTAAAAAGATGAGTGAGAGGTATAGGCGTGTGGCTGATAAGAGACGTGTGCCTGGTCCGGACCTGAATGTGGGTGATCTGGTGTGGTTGTCTACAAGAAACATTAAACTGAAGGTTCCCTCCTGGAAATTGGGTCCCAAGTTTATTGGGCCTTATAAAATCTTGTCAGTCATCAATCCTGTTGCCTTCCGTCTTGATCTTCCACGGGTTTGGAAGATACATAATGTATTTCACAGATCTCTCTTAAAACCATATGTCCAGCCCACGGTACCCTCCTCTTTGCCTCCTCCTCCGATTTTGGTTGATGGCAATCTGGAGTTTGAGGTTTCCAGAATTGTGGACTCTCGCATTGTCCACGGTTCTCTTCAATACCTCGTTCATTGGAAGGGTTATGGTCCTGAGGAGAGGATGTGGGTTCCGGTGTCGGACATTAAAGCCACTCGTCTCATCAGGGCATTTCATAGGGCTCATCCTGAGAAGGTGGGTCCTGGATGTCCGGAGTCCACCCGTAGAGGGGGGGGTACTGTCACTACCAGAGCTTTGGGACGTTCTCACAGCTCTGTTTCTCCACCCCTGTGATGATGTCACTACTAGAGCTGGGAGGAGTTCTCACTGCTCTGTTTACTTTTGGTTTCCTTCCTCCCAGCTGTTCCTCATGCGTTTGATTTCCCTCTCTTTATATCACCCCTCCTCCTATTGTAGGGCGTGGATTATAGTTCTCATTTCAGTTGTAGCTCTTGCTTTAGTATCTTCACTTGTAGCTATCAGTTCACTGGACCTGTGTTCTGCTGTAGCAAGCACTCCGGATATTGCCAGCTGTCCTTGGATCCGTCTTCTCTAAGACATTGTTGTGTTCCTGTTTATTTTCTGACTGGATCTGAGGTGGCCACGGTTCCCTCCATATACTGAGTAGGGCACCGGTGGCCGTGCCCCTTCCACTATTGTAGGGGTTACAGTGGTCATCAGTCTTAGGCACGTAGGCATGCCTCGTTCCGCCATTTGGATCTGGGCATGTGCTTTAGCAGCATAGGGAGAGCTTTGAGGGTCGGACAGGGGTAACCCTTTATCCTCCCTAGTTTGGGTCCGGTCAGTAGCTCTTTACTGTGTATACTATTGTTTCTCACATACAGCCGTGACACCAGTATACAGGCACAGTGTTCTACACCTCTATACATGCACAGTGTTCTACACCGCTATACAGGCACAGGGTTCTACACCGATATACAGGCACAGTGTTCTACACCGCTATACAGGCACAGCGTTCTACACCGCTATACAGGCACAGTGTTCTACACCGCTATACAGGCACAGTGTTCTACACCGCTATACAGGCACAGTGTTCTACACCGCTATACAGGCACAGTGTTCTACACCAGTATACAGGCACAGTGTTCTACACCTCTATACATACACAGTGTTCTACACCGCTATACAGGCACAGTGTTCTACACCGCTATACAGGCACAGTGTTCTACACCGCTATACAGGCACAGTGTTCTACACCGCTATACAGGCACAGTGTTCTACACCGCTATACAGGCACAGTGTTCTACACCGCTATACAGGCACAGTGTTCTACACCGCTATACAGGCACAGTGTTCTACACCGATATACTGGCACAGTGTTCTACACCGATATACAGGCACAGTGTTCTACACCGCTATACAGGCACAGTGTTCTGCACCGCTGTACAGGCACAGTGTTCTACACCGATATACAGGCACAGTGTTCTACACCGATATACAGGCACAGTGTTCTACACCGCTATACAGTCACAGAGTTCTACACCGCTATACAGGCACAGTGTTCTACACCTCTACACATGCACAGTGTTCTACACCTCTATACAGACACAGTGTTCTACACCGCTATACAGGCACAGGGTTCTACACCGATATACAGGCACAGTGTTCTACACCACTATAAAGGCACAGTGTTCTACACCGCTATACAGGCACAGTGTTCTACACCGCTATACAGGCACAGTGTTCTACACCGACATACAGGCACAGTGTTCTACACCGACATACAGGCACAGTGTTCTACACCGCTATACAGGCACAGTGTTCTACACCGCTATACAGGCACAGTGTTCTACACTGCTATACAGGCACAGTGTTCTACACCGGTATACATGGACAGTGTTCTACACCTCTATACATGCACAGTGTTCTACACCGCTATACAGGCACAGTGTTCTACACCACTATACAGGCACAGTGTTCTACACCACTATAAAGGCACAGTGTTCTACACCGCTATACAGGCACAGTGTTCTACACCGCTATACAGGCACAGGATTCTACACCGATATACAGGCACAGTGTTCTACACCGATATACAGGCACAGTGTTCTACACCACTATACAGGCACAGTGTTCTACACCTCTATACATGCACAGTGTTCTTCACCGCTATAAAGGCACAGTGTTCTACACCGCTATACAGGCACAGTGTTCTACACCACTATACAGGCACAGTGTTCTACACCACTATACAGGCACAGTGTTCTACACCGCTATACAGGCACAGTGCTCTACACCACTATACAGGCACAGTGTTCTACACCGCTATACAGGCACAGTGTTCTACACCACTATACAGGCACAGTGTTCTACACCGCTATACAGGCACAGTGTTCTACACCTCTATACATGCACAGTGTTCTACACCCCTATACAGGCACAGTGTTCTACACCACTATACAGGCACAGTGTTCTACACCGCTATGCAGGCACAGTGTTCTACACCACTATAAAGGCACAGTGTTCTACACCGCTATACAGGCACAGTGTACTGCACCGCTATACAGGCACAGTGTTCTACACCTCTATACATGCACAGTGTTCTACACCGCTATACAGGCACAGTGTTCTACACCGCTATACAGGCACAGTGTTCTACACCGCTATACAGGCACAGTGTTCTACACCGATATACAGGCACAGTGTTCTACACCACTATACAGGCACAGTGTTCTACACCACTATACAGGCACAGCGTTCTACACCTATATACAGGCACAGTGTTCTACACCGCTATACATACACAGTGTTCTACACCGCTATACAGGCACAGTGTTCTACACCACTATACAGGCACAGTGTTCTACACCACTATACAGGCACAGCGTTCTACACCTATATACAGGCACAGTGTTCTACACCGCTATACATACACAGTGTTCTACACCGCTATACAGGCACAGTGTTCTACACTTCTATACATGCACAGTGTTCTACACCGATATACAGGCACAGTGTTCTACACCACTATACAGGCACAGTGTTCTACACCGATATACAGGCACAGTGTTCTACACCTCTATACATACACAGTGTTCTACACCTCTATACATGCACAGTGTTCTACACCGATATACAGGCACAGTGTTCTACACCACTATACAGGCACAGTGTTCTACACCGATATACATGCACAGTGTTCTACACCGATATACAGGCACAGTGTTCTACACCACTATACAGGCACAGTGTTCTACACCGATATACAGGCACAGTGTTCTACACCTCTATACATACACAGTGTTCTACACCACTATACAGGCACAGTGTTCTACACCGATATACAGGCACAGTGTTCTACACCTCTATACATACACAGTGTTCTACACCTCTATACATGCACAGTGTTCTACACCGCTATACAGGCACAGTGTTCTACACCACTATACAGGCACAGTGTTCTACACCCCTATACAGGCACAGTGTTCTACACCGATATACAGGCACAGTGTTCTACACCTCTATACAGGCACAGTGTTCTACACCGATATACAGGCACAGTGTTCTACACCTCTATACATACACAGTGTTCTACACCTCTATACATGCACAGTGTTCTACACCGCTATACAGGCACAGTGTTCTACACCGATATACAGGCACAGTGTTCTACACCACTATACAGGCACAGTGTTCTACACCCCTATACAGGCACAGTGTTCTACACCGATATACAGGCACAGTGTTCTACACCTCTATACATACACAGTGTTCTACACCCCTATACAGGCACAGTGTTCTACACCGATATACAGGCACAGTGTTCTACGCCTCTATACATACACAGTGTTCTACACCTCTATACAGGCACAGTGTTCTACACCACTATACAGGCACAGTGTTCTACACCACTATACAGGCACAGTGTTCTACATCGCTATACAGGCACAGTGTTCTACATCGCTATACAGGCACAGTGCTCTACACCGCTATACAGGCACAGTGTACTACACCGCTATACAGGCACAGTGTTCTACACCACTATACAGGCACAGTGTTCTACACCGCTATACAAGCACAGTGTTCTACACCACTATACAGGCACAGTGTTCTACACCACTATACAGGCACAGTGTTCTACACCACTATACAGGCACAGTGTTCTACACCAATATACAGGCACAGTGCTCTACACCGCTATACAGGCACAGTGTTCTACACCTCTATACATGCACAGTGTTCTACACCGATATACAGGCACAGTGTTCTACACCTCTATACATGCACAGTGTTCTACAGCAAGACACGGAGGCTCCTATTGCTATCTCTTTCTTTACTGTTCCACCAATAGCAGCAAAGAAAATTTACATAATGAACATGGTAACCATAGTAACACAATGTCCCTCCCCAGACAGCCCCTATAATAGGCAGCTCCTCCTCTGGGTCTTCCTCTTTCTTTGCTGCTGCCACCAGATAAGTGCTGCAATTTTTACCTTCATGAACTCTATTACTTCAGATCATATATTGTCTTTGGTTTAGAATATATATATATATTTTATCTATCGGTTTTATCCCATACTTGCTTTCTGCTCAACATCTGCATCCTACTATTGTATTTTACCAGTTTTTTGCTGGTTTTCTCCCCCTTATCATTCCCTGGGGGGTGTTATTTTGCTGCTTGTACCCATTTCGGGGGGTCTCCCCCCCCCCCCCCCCCGTCAGCTCTTATGATTTATCCCACATTCATTTCCCTCTTATTGCGATCTGCTGCATATTTCCCCCTTTTTACCGGCGTTTGGCGCTCTTTTCCTGGCGTCTTTAGCTCAGGTCTCCTTTCTCTGACGGCCGGATCTTCTTTCTCCGCTTTCCCGGGCTTGCGCGTAGTATCGCGAGATCCCGGCGGCCATCTTGGTTCTCGCCTATCGCGGGATCTCGGCCTGCATTTCAGTTCCGCCTTTCTGCGCTCAGGTACGGTCGCATTGCCCTGCTCTCCCGTTCCTGCTCCCGCTCCTACCGCATCGTGCCTGGGTGATTAACCCTTGCGACGTCGCTTTAGGTACAGTTAGTTATCTCCCTATTTCGGCCCTGTTATTTTCTCTTATCCTTGGCTGAATCGATATTCATACCGCTATGTCAGCAGCCGATCTACCCTCCTCCCAGGCCTGCCCAATGCCTGCAGATGAGATGGAGGTAGAGAGGGATGACCCTCATACATTAACCCTACAGCAGTCGGTCTCCAGTGCCATAATGACTGCTATGGACTCCATGTCCAGTATGCTGGCTGCCACCATTTCTCAGGCCCTCGCTGCACACCCTCCTAGAGAGGCCTTGCAGACTGCCCCTGTTATACATGCATCATCTGATGCCATTGATGCTCCTGTTTCACAGGACAATAGAACTGGTGTGCGTACTGCCACCCATGAGAGCGTGCTACGTTCACGCAAGAGAGCCTTGCCAGGCAGAAAAGGCGCGTACGTGGAAATGTGCCAGAGCACAACCAGGTACCGATTCAGATTCGGATGTGGGCTCAGATTTAGAGGCGTTTGAGGATCATGATTATCCCTCTGATGAGGAGACCCCTGATCCGACTCCCACTACCAGGGGCCCCGTCCCCTCTACTTCCTTAGTAGTCAGCTCAGCTCCTTCAACGGTAGATTTGACGTCTGCTTTGGTAGACCCTGCTGGCGAACTTATGTTCGATCCTGACACTCTACACCACCCCCGGTCAGCGGAATGGCTTCCGTCCGATCATGTGGGTAAATATTTGGAATCTCGGGTTCGCCACCCGCTAAGTAAAGAAGCTCGTAACAAGCTACGTGCTGAGTGCCCTAGACCCTTGGTCCCTAACAAGGTCTGTGATACCCCTGTGGTCGACCCCAAAATGACCCAATTTTTGGCAAAGTCAGGCTGGAACCCCCGTAGAGGGTTAGACTCTGCCTTGAGGAGCTGCCAGGACAAGCTCCTGGATGTATTTGGGCCCCTTACTAAACTGCTAGAATTGGCTGAATCGGCCAGAGCGGACGGCTCACGTATAGATCCCGAGGAGCTTCGGGGTTGGGCTCAAAGAGCGATTTGTGTCGCGGGCAACGCCAATACATCCTTATGTATTGAACGGCGTAAGGCCATTCTTTTTAAATTAGACCCCAAGCTGGCTAATCTTGCCCTTACGGAGGCAGGTAAGGATGCACAGGGGCTGCTGTTTGGCGACTCCTTTATCAAGGATCTTGGCGATTCGTCGGCGCATTTACTGCTTTAGATAAGGCCCAGTCCTCTATGCGCAGAGTATTTCAGGGACGGGTCTCTAGCAGGGCCGGCAGTACCAGGGGCCGCCTGTCCGGCCGATCCAATTTCCAAGCCCGTGGTATGGGCAGAGGCTCCTATCACCAGAGACCTCCTTTCCAGGATCAAAGAAACTCCTCGTCTTTCTTCCCGGCCAGAGGCGGCAATTGGCGTTCCAGGCCCTTCCGTGGAAACCCTAATTCCAGGAGACCCTTTGGTAAGTCTTCCCCCTGTGGGGGATTTTTCGGATCATTGTATCGGGGGCAGACTCCGTCATTTTTTCCATGCATGGTCAGACATCACTTCCGACCCATGGGTTTTGTCCACAGTCATGGGCTTCCAGATCGAGCTCATAGACTCTCCTTACCTCCTCCCGCCTGCCCCCCTATTTGTTCTCTCAAGACCCGATTGTTCCCTGGTAGACCTAGAGCTAGTATCGCTCTCCCACAAGTGTGCGATAGAAAGGGCACCTCCTTCTCACAGGAGGGTCCTCAGCAATATATTTCTGGTCCAGAAAAAGGGTGGTCAGATGCGCCCGGTTATAAATCTTCAGTCTCTGAATTCCATAGTGCGCTATCGCCACTTCAAGATGGAGGGGATTCACCTCCTCAGAGACTTGCTTATGCCGGGGGATTGGATGGTCAAACTCGACCTCAAGGATGCTTACCTGACGGTACCGATTGCCCCCCATTCCAGGGACCTTTTATGTTTTCTGTGGGGAGGAGAGACTTGGCGGTTCACCTGTCTCCCTTTCGGCCTGTCCTCCGCTCCTTGGTGCTTCACCAAGCTGATGCGTCCGGCCATGTCTTGGCTTCGCAGTCGGGGTGTTCGTCTGATTGTTTATCTGGACGACATTCTTATCATGCATCATTCCAGGTCGACCTTACTGGAACATCTGGGCTGGACGTCGGATCTGCTTTCACGCCTCGGCTTTCTCCTCAATTTGGAGAAATCTTGCCTGACCCCTCTACAGAGGATGGAATTTCTGGGGTTCACGGTGGATTCAGTGTCCGAATCCCTCAGCCTCCCGACATCGAAGTTGCGCTCAATTCGGAAAGAACTGCGACACGCCCTGTCTACCCCTCAGTTGACCTTACGGCATCTGGCCCGCATCATCGGCCTGCTTGCCTCTTCCATCCAGGCGGTGTTTCCTGCCCCGCTGCATTATCGAGCCCTACAACGCCTGAAGATTGCACACCTCCGCTCAGGTGCGGCGTTTGCGGATTTGGTTACCTTGGATTCAGAGGCCAGGGAGGAACTTCACTGGTGGATCGACAACTTGGAGGCATGGAATGGCAAGGTGATCTTTGGCCTTCAACCGGAGTTGACGGTGGAATTGGATGCGAGTCTGCAGGGCTGGGGTGCCCACTGCAACGGGGTCTCCACGGGAGGCCGCTGGACGACGGACGAGACGCGCCTTCACATCAACGCACTAGAACTGCTGGCCGGATCGTTTGCCATTCGGAGTTTCACCAATGGGATGGCTCATGCCTGCATCCTCCTGCGTATGGACAACGTGTCTGCTGTCCGTTACGTCAACCGTTTGGGTGGTACCCAGTCGGCGACTCTGGCTCGGCTCGCGAAGGAGTTTTGGTCCTATTGCCTTTCCAAGGACATCGTGATCCAAGCGGAATACCTTCCCGGCTTCCACAACACTCGGGCAGACCGGAGTTCCCGTTGCTTTACGGACGGCAGCGATTGGCGGCTGGCCCCGAACATATTTTCCGCGATATCAGACGTCTGGGGTCCTTTCTCTGTGGACCTGTTTGCTTTACGGCTCAACGCGCAGCTCCCTCGATTCTTCAGCTGGCGCCCGGATCCGGGAGCGGAGGCGGTGGACGCGTTCCTGCAAGATTGGTCGAGCTCCCTTCTATATGCATTTCCTCTGTTTGCAATGATTCCGAGGATGTTGCTTCAGGTTCGTCGCCAGAGGGCCGAATTGATGGTGGTGGTTCCCTTTTGGGGGACTCTTCTTGTGGACATACCTATTCTTCTTCCAGACCACGTAGATCTTCTTCGCGATCCCAGGGGGTTGAGCCATCCGCTTCTGCTGGAAGGATCCCTACAGTTGCTAGCGTGCCGAATCTCAGGATACCTGGAGAAGTCGAGGGCGTTTCGGAGGCAACTAGACGCCTCTTGGACAATGCATGGGCTCCCGGCACTAGAAAATCTTACCGGGCAGCTTGGGGATCTTGGTCTAGTTGGTGCCTTGAACGGGACGTTGATCCCATTTCGGCACCTGTGAGTCATTTGTTACAATTTCTTACCTCCTTGTTTGAGGCTGGTAAAGCTTATAGAACGATCAACCTCTTTCGGTCCGCTATTTCCTCTACTCATATGGGTTTTGACGGCACGCCTGCGGGCCAGCACCCTTTGGTTTGCCGCTTGCTTCGTGGCTCGCATCTTGCTCGTCCTCCACGTCCTCGGTTTGTGACCACTTGGGACGCCTCGTTGGTTTTGTCATTTTTGTCTGCTTGGCCCAGCAATCCGGATCTTTCCTTGAGACAATTATCTGCTAAATTACTTGTACTTTTCTGCCTTATTTCCTGCAAACGGGTGTCGGATGTTCGGGCTCTGGATCACGACGCTTGATCCTTCACTCCGGAAGGTGTATCCTTCAATATTTCTAGACGTACCAAGACTCACATCAGAGAGGTTTCATATCCTAGTTTCCCGTCCTCTCCGGCTCTTTGTCCGGTGGCTTGCTTGCGGGAATACGAATCCCGGACAAGAGCTTACCGCTCTCCCTCGGTCCCACAGCTTTTCCTTTCTATTCGCCATCCTTTTGGGCCGGTCTCCAGTCCGACTTTAGCTCGTTGGATGAAGTGGGTTATGTCCCTTGCGGGTATTGATACGGCTATATTTACGGCGCATTCGGCGAGAGGTGCATCTGCCACCGCTTTGGCGATTTCTGGTGCGCGTATGGAAGACATCTTACGTCTGGCGGACTGGTCTAGTGTCACGACGTTCAGGGAGTATTATTTTCGTCCTCCTCCTCATTTGTTTGCTTCTGTGATTTCTCAGCTTTGAACTAGCAATAGGAGCCTCCATGTCTTGCTGTAAAACTTATTGATTTTCCTAGTCTACGACGTAAAGTCATAGTTTTATTAAAGACACGGAGGCGAGTATTGCCCACCCTGATCGACGGCCCGCCCAGTTATTAATTAATTATTAATTATTTGTATATTTATTTATGTATCGTGTTCGGAGGAGGTTATGTTTATGGTGTTTATTTATATATTTATTTATATATTTATTGTATTTATGGCGTTTATTTTTCCTATTGAAGTTTAATAGATGGTTTTACGGTTCATTTCCGGTTATCGACTATCTGACTTGATTTGTTCCAGAATGATATTCACTCTGGCCATATTCTTTATTTTATTTCAGGATGAGAGTTCGCTGACTTCCAGGATCTGCGTCCTTCTAATTTTCCTGCTAAGGTGTTAGCCACGTTGGCTTCGATTGAATGGTTCGGTGGGAGCTGTGTCGTTTCGCTTCCAGTTTCCGGTTCTAGTTGACGGTTCCAGTTGATTTCCAGTTACGGTGCCAGGTTCAAAGAAAGAGGAAGACCCAGAGGAGGAGCTGCCTATTATAGGGGCTGTCTGGGGAGGGACATTGTGTTACTATGGTTACCATGTTCATTATGTAAATTTTCTTTGCTGCTATTGGTGGAACAGTAAAGGAAGAGATAGCAATACTCGCCTCCGTGTCTTTAATAAAACTATGACTTTACGTCGTAGACTAGGAAAATCAATAAGTTCTACACCGCTATACAGGCACAGTGTTCTACACCGCTATACAGGCACAGGGTTGTACACCGATATACAGGCACAGTGTTCTACACCTCTATACAGGCACAGTGTTCTACACCGCTATACAGGCACAGTGTTCTACACCGCTATACAGGCACAGTGTTCTACACCGCTATACAGGCACAGTGTTCTACACCGCTATACAGGCACAGTGTTCTACACCGCTATACAGGCACAGTGTTCTACACCGCTATACAGGCACAGTGTTCTACACCGCTATACAGGCACAGTGTTCTACACCGCTATACAGGCACAGTGTTCTACACCGCTATACAGGCACAGTGTTCTACACCGCTATACAGGCACAGTGTTCTACACCGCTATACAGGCACAGTGTTCTACACCGCTATACAGGCACAGTGTACTACACCTCTATACAGGCACAGTGTTCTACACCGCTATACAGGCACAGTGTTCTACACCACTATACAGGCACAGTGTTCTACACCACTATACAGGCACAGTGTTCTACACCGCTATACAGGCACAGTGTTCTACACCCCTATACAGGCACAGTGTTCTACACCGCTATACAGGAACAGTGTTCTACACCACTATACAGGCACAGTGTTCTACACCACTATACAGGCACAGTGTTCTACACCAATATACAGGCACAGTGTTCTACACCACTATACAGGCACAGTGTTCTACACCGCTATACAGGCACAGTGTTCTACACCGCTATACAGGCACAGTGTTCTACACCGCTATACAGGCACAGTGTTCTACACCACTATACAGGCACAGTGTTCTACACCGCTATACAGGCACAGTGTTCTACACCACTATACAGGCACAGTGTTCTACACCCCTATACAGGCACAGTGTTCTACACCGCTATACAGGCACAGTGTTCTACACCGCTATACAGGCACAGTGTTCTACACCACTATACAGGCACAGTGTTCTACACCCCTATACAGGCACAGTGTTCTACACCGCTATACAGGCACAGTGTACTACACCACTATACAGGCACAGTGTTCTACACCAATATACAGGCACAGTGTTCTACACCACTATACAGGCACAGTGTTCTACACCGCTATACAGGCACAGTGTACTACACCGCTATACAGGCACAGTGTTCTACACCACTATACAGGCACAGTGTTCTACACCGCTATACAGGCACAGTGTTCTACACCGATATACAGGCACAGTGTTCTACACCGCTATACAGGCACAGTGCTCTACACCGCTATACAGGCACAGTGTTCTACACCGCTATACAGGCACAGTGTTCTACACCACTATACAGACACAGTGCTCTACACCACTATACAGGCACAGTGTTCTACACCACTATACAGGCACAGTGTACTACACCGCTATACAGGCACAGTGTTCTACACCGCTATACAGGCACAGTGCTCTACACCGCTATACAGGCACAGTGTTCTACACCACTATACAGGCACAGTGTACTACACCGCTATACAGGCACAGTGTTCTACACCACTATACAGGCACAGTGTTCTATACCAATATACAGGCACAGTGTTCTACACCACTATACATACACAGTGTACTACACCGCTATACAGGCACAGTGTTCTACACCACTATACAGGCACAGTGTACTACACCACTATACAGGCACAGTGTACTACACCGCTATACAGGCACAGTGTTCTACACCACTATACAGGCACAGTGTTCTACACCGCTATACAGGCTCTCTGCAGACAGGAAATAGCTGTTTTTTAGCGCGATTCGCCGCAAATAAATTCTGATCGAATCTTTTCAGAAAATTCAGCGAATTGACTGAATCGAATTTTTGAGAAATTCACTAATCTCTAACGACTACCAGATGAGTCCCAATAAAATTGCCGACTGTGACTAATTTTTAGATTGTAGAATGCCGTTCTCCTTTCTGGACACATGGTGGCGCCATCGCTCCACAGGAGAAGATTCTGATGCTAGACGAAAGGCTGAGACATCTTCATCACTTCAGCATGGGGGGGGGGGAGCAGAGCCGGGGCTGCTGGGTAATGGCGCTGAGATCACCCTGGGGGCAATTATTCTTGTAAACAACCCTCTCCGATTAAATGAAGGGAAGAAGTACGTGCAAATTTTAAAATTTTAACAAATCCTCATTAAACTTTCTGTCTCACGGCTGAGGATTTGTTACAAGGTGTCTGCTCTTTCCTGCACCGGTACCTTGTAGCAAACCCTCAGCTGTGTGAGCAGGAATCTGTCCGGAAAGGTTTCCATCCTCTGCATGTAAAACCTATGATTTTAGCAGAAATCTTGAACATGACAAAGAAATAAAACAAATTAATAGAAATAAGCAGGACTCATAATTGTAATCCTTATTACAGTGCGCCAGCCCTTTAACTTTACACAGGGTTTATAATGATTTAAAGAGACAGTACGCCCTGAAATAAAATTCCTCTCTGTCCTGCGGGGTCTGCTAGATAAATCATCTTAAAAAATGGGACTCCTGACTGATACATTGTAACAGAAGACTGACACTCACAGGACTGGCTGCCTGGATGCAGTGTAACAAACTTCTCCATGTGAGCAGGACAAGGTCCCAAGAGGCACCTGAAAGTTCCAGTCACTGACAGCAAGCAGAGAAGAACACAAACGTTTATTAGAAAGTGGCAGATGGAGCGCCCCTTAAGGGGACTGATTATAATCCGTTTCTTCTTCGCCCTGCAGGGTAGGATCCGGGGGGTCAGGGGCGACTCACAAGGAGCCCAGAAGAACACAGCAATGTGGATGTAATGGAACTCGCTGCACTGTCCCTTTAAATCTCCCACATGAATCAGCTACAACTGAATCCCCCCACTTCCATCACTATCATCACCACTACCATCATCACCACCATCATCATCACCACCACCATCATCATCACCACCACCACCATCACCATCATCGCCATCATCATCACCACCATCATCATCAACATCATCATTACCACCACCATCATCACCACCACCATCATTATCATCATCACCACCATCATCATCACCACCACCATCATCACCACCACCATCATCACCATCACCATCATCATCATCATTACCATCATCATCACCACCACCATCATCATCATTACCATCATCATCACCACCATCATCATCATCACCACCACCAGCATCACCACCACCATCATCACCACCACCAGCATCACCACCACCATCATCATCTCCACCCCCGTATTCACTATCATCATCACCACCACCATCATCACCACCACCACCAGCATCACCACCACCATCATCACCATCATAATCACCAGCATCACCACCACCAGCATTATCACCATCATCATCACCACCACCATCATCACCACCCCCACCATCATCATCACCACCATCATCATCACCACCACCATCATCACCACCACCATCATCATCATCATCACCACCATCATCATCACCACATCATCACCACATCATCACCACCACCATCATCATCATCATTACCATCATCATCACCACCACCACCAGCATCACCACCACCATCATCACCACCATCATAATTACCAGCATCACCACCACCAGCATTATCACCATCATCATCACCACCACCATCATCACCATCATAATCACCAGCATCACCACCACCAGCATTATCACCATCATCATCACCACCACCATCATCATCACCACCCCCACCATCATCATCACCACCATCATCATCACCACCACCATCATCATCACCACCATCATCATCATCATTACCATCATCATCATCATCACCACCACCAGCATCACCACTTTCATCATCATCACCATCATCATCACCACCACCAGCATCACCACTTTCATCATCATCACCATCATCATCACCACCACCAGCATCACCACAACCATCATTATCACCATCATCATTATCACCACCACCATCATCACCACCACAACCATCACCACCCCCACCATCATCTTTACCACCATCATCAACACCACCACCATCATCATCACCACCACCATCATCACCATCATCATCACCTTCACCATCATTATCACCATCATCATCACCACCACAACCATCATCACCACCACCATCATCATCTCCACCCACGTATTCACTATCATCATCACCACCACCATCATCACCCCCACCACCATCACCACCACCATCATCATCATCACCACCAGCATCACCACCACCATCATCACCATCATAATCACCAGCATCACCACCACCATCATTATCACCATCATCATCACCACCACCATCATCATCATCACCATCATCATCATCATAATCACCAGCATCACCACCACCAGCATCATCATAGTGAGTGCAGCTCTGGAGTATAATACAGGATGTAACTCAGGATCAGTACAGGATAAGTGATGTATGTATACAGTGACTGCACCAGCAGAATAGTGAGTGCAGCTCTGGAGTATAATACAGGATGTAACTCAGGATCAGTACAGGATAAGTAATGTATGTACACAGTGACTGCACCAGCATCATCATAGTGAGTGCAGCTCTGGAGTGTAATACAGGATGTAACTCAGGATCAGTACAGGATAAGTAATGTATGTACACAGTGACTGCACCAGCAGAATAGTGAGTGCAGCTCTGGAGTATAATACAGGATGTAACTCAGGATCAGTACAGGATAAGTAATGTATGTACACAGTGACTGCACCAGCAGAATAGTGAGTGCAGCTCTGGAGTATAATACAGGATGTAACTCAGGATCAGTACAGAATTAGTAATGTAATGTATGTACACAGTGACTGCAGCCAGCAGAATAGTGAGTGCAGCTCTGGAGTATAATACAGGATGTAACTCAGGATCAGTACAGGATAAGTAATGTATGTACACAGTGACTGCACCAGCAGAATAGTGAGTGCAGCTCTGGAGTATAATACAGGATGTAACTCAGGATCAGTACAGGATAAGTAATGTATGTACACAGTGACTGCATCAGCAGAATAGTGAGTGCAGCTCTGGAGTATAATACAGGATGTAACTGAGGATCAGTACAGGATAAGTAATGTATGTACACAGTGACTCCACCAGCAGAATAGTGAGTGCAGCTCTGGAGAATAATACAGGATGTACCTCAGGATCAGTACAGGATAAGTAATGTATGTACACAGTGACTGCACCAGCAGAATAGTGAGTGCAGCTCTGGAGTATAATACAGGATGTAACTCAGGATCAGTACAGGATAAGTAATGTATGTACACAGTGACTGCACCAGCAGAATAGTGAGTGCAGCTCTGGAGTATAATACAGGATGTAACTCAGGATCAGTACAGGATAAGTAATGTATGTACACAGTGACTCCACAGCAGAATAGTGAGTGCAGCTCTGGAGTATAATACAGGAAGTAACTCAGGATCAGTACAGGATAAGTAATGTATGTACACAGTGACTGCACCAGCAGAATAGTGAGTGCAGCTCTAGAGTGTAATACAGGATGTAACTCAGGATCAGTACAGGATAAGTAATGTATGTACACAGTGACTGCACCAGCAGAATAGTGAGTGCAGCTCTGGAGTATAATACAGGATGTAACTCAGGATCAGTACAGGATAAGTAATGTATGTACACAGTGACTGCACCAGCAGAATAGTGAGTGCAGCTCTGGAGTATAATACAGGGTGTAACTCAGGATCAGTACAGGATGAGTAATGTATGTACACAGTGACTGCACCAGCAGAATAGTGAGTGCAGCTCTGGAGTATAATACAGGATGTAACTCAGGATCAGTACAGGATAAGTAATGTATGTACACAGTGACTGCACCAGCAGAATAGTGAGTGCAGCTCTGGAGTATAATACAGGATGTAACTCAGGATCAGTACAGGATAAGTAATGTATGTACACAGTGACTGCACCAGCAGAATATTGAGTGCAGCTCTGGAGTATAATACAGGATGTAACTCAGGATCAGTACAGGATAAGTAATGGATGTACACAGTGACTGCACCAGCAGAATAGTGAGTGCAGCTCTGGAGTATAATACAGGATATAACTCAGGATCAGTACAGGATAAGTAATGTATGTACACAGTGACTGCACCAGCATAATAGTGAGTGCAGCTCTGGAGTATAATACAGGATGTAACTCAGGATCAGTACAGGATAAGTAATGTATGTACACAGTGACTGTACCAGCAGAATAGTGAGTGCAGCTCTGGAGTATAATACAGGATGTAACTCAGGATTAGTACAGGATAAGTAATGTATGTACACAGTGACTGCACCAGCAGAATAGTGAGTGCAGCTCTGGAGTATAATACAGGATGTAACTCAGGATCAGTACAGGATAAGTAATGTATGTACACAGTGACTGCACCAGCAGAATAGTGAGTGCAGCTCTGGAGTATAATACAGGATGTAACTCAGGATCAGCACAGGATAAGTAATGTATGTACACAGTGACTGCACCAGCAGAATAGTGAGTGCAGCTCTGGAGTATAATACAGGATGTAACTCAGGATCAGCACAGGATAAGTAATGTATGTACACAGTGACTCCACCAGCAGAATAGTGAGCGCAGCTCTGGAGTATAATACAGGATGTAACTCAGGATCAGTACAGGATAAGTAATGTATGTACACAGTGACTGCACCAGCAGAATAGTGAGTGCAGCTCTGGAGTATAATACAGGATGTAACTCAGGATCAGTACAGGATAAGTAATGTATGTACACAGTGACTGCACCAGCAGAATAGTGAGTGCAGCTCTGGAGTATAATACAGGGTGTAACTCAGGATCAGTACAGGATGAGTAATGTATGTACACAGTGACTGCACCAGCAGAATAGTGAGTGCAGCTCTGGAGTATAATACAGGATGTAACTCAGGATCAGTACAGGATAAGTAATGTATGTACACAGTGACTGCACCAGCAGAATAGTGAGTGCAGCTCTGGAGTATAATACAGGATGTAACTCAGGATCAGTACAGGATAAGTAATGTATGTACACAGTGACTACACCAGCAGAATAGTGAGTGCAGCTCTGGAGTATAATACAGGATGTACCTCAGGATCAGTACAGGATAAGTAATGTATGTACGCAGTGACTGCACCAGCAGAATAGTGAGTGCAGCTCTGGAGTATAATACAGGATGTACCTCAGGATCAGTACAGGATAAGTAATGTATGTACACAGTGACTGCACCAGCAGAATAGTGAGTGCCGCTCTGGAGTATAATACAGGATGTAACTCAGGATCAGTACAGGATAAGTAATGTATGTACACAGTGACTGCACCAGCAGAATAGTGAGTGCAGCTCTGGAGTATAATACAGGATGTAACTCAGGATCAGTACAAGATAAGTAATGTATGTACACAGTGACTGCACCAGCAGAATAGTGAGTGCAGCTCTGGAGTATAATACAGTATGTAACTCAAGATCAGTACAGGATAAGTAATGGATGTACACAGTGACTGCACCAGCAGAATAGTGAGTGCAGCTCTGGAGTATAATACAGGATATAACTCAGGATCAGTACAGGATAAGTAATGTATGTACACAGTGACTGCACCAGCATAATAGTGAGTGCAGCTCTGGAGTATAATACAGGATGTAACTCAGGATCAGTACAGGATAAGTAATGTATGTACACAGTGACTGCACCAGCAGAATAGTGAGTGCAGCTCTGGAGTATAATACAGGATGTAACTCAGGATCAGTACAGGATAAGTAATGTATGTACACAGTGACTGCACCAGCAGAATAGTGAGTGCAGCTCTGGAGTATAATACAGGATGTAACTCAGGATCAGTACAGGATAAGTAATGTATGTACACAGTGACTGCACCAGCAGAATAGTGAGTGCAGCTCTGGAGTATAATACAGGATGTAACTCAGGATCAGTACAGGATAAGTAATGTATGTACACAGTGACTGCACCAGCAGAATAGTGAGTGCAGCTCTGGAGTATAATACAGGATGTAACTCAGGATTAGTACAGGATAAGTAATGTATGTACACAGTGACTGCACCAGCATAATAGTGAGTGCAGCTCTGGAGTATAATACAGGATGTAACTCAGGATCAGTACAGGATAAGTAATGTATGTACACAGTGACTGCACCAGCAGAATAGTGAGTGCAGCTCTGGAGTATAATACAGGATGTAACTCAGGATCAGTACAGGATAAGTAATGTATGTACACAGTGACTGCACCAGCAGAATAGTGAGTGCAGCTCTGGAGTATAATACAGGATGTAACTCAGGATCAGTACAGGATAAATAATGTATGTATACAGTGACTGCACCAGCAGAATAGTGAGTGCAGCTCTGGAGTATAATACAGGATGTAACTCAGGATCAGTACAGAATAAGTAATGTATGTACACAGTGACTGCACCAGCAGAATAGTGAGTGCAGCTCTGGAGTATAATACAGGATGTAACTCAGGATCAGTACAGGATAAGTAATGTGTGTACACAGTGACTGCACCAGCAGAATAGTGAGTGCAGCTCTGGAGTATAATACAGGATGTAACTCAGGATCAGCACAGGATAAGTAATGTATGTGCGCAGTGACCTTTTTCTCCATGTAGCCTGTAATGTGGTGATGTCGGGGCCTCAGTTCCCGGTTGCCCTCAGCTACATGTGCAATACATTGAGCAGAGCAGGAACATTTTTTGAGCAGTCTTCCCACTACTGAGAATAGACCTCACTATATGGCAGAGGGGGGTGGGGGACAACCTCTGTCCAAAGAGATGCCCCTGGGCCAAGTTTTTGGCATTCCTCTCATTAACATAGTAATTAACCAATTGACTTTGTTCTCTGTATCATTAAAGAGAAAAGAATTTTTGTAAGAAGAGAGGTTTCTGAGCGGAAAGCGATCGGGTCGATCAGTCTGGGATGAAATGACTTCATTCTTTGCCTTCAGGGTGAATTATTTCTCGGCAGATGGAAATTACTGGATTGTTGGGCCATAAACACAAGGACACGTCCCCTGTCAGATGGGGGTCCAATACTTCTGGATGAGCTGGCAACCATTAATGGGTTGGTTACGGCCTTCTGGATGCAGTGATGAAGGTTGAGGGTCCAGTGGCTGCTCCTTCAGCTTAGTAGAGAACATCCGAACTGTAAATGGGGGTGGGGGGCTCTGATCCGTCGCCTCGGGGTCCAGGAGCTTCACGTTACTTTTCTGGTTTAGAAGATTGATGGGTTGTTATGAGGATGCGGATTATCTTCTACCACTGACCTCATCACAGGAGCTCCTCTGAAGGAGCGGGGCCAAGAAGTTTCCCTAAGCATTACACAGGCAGAACTGCTCATCACCGATAATCTGGCGGTGTACCGCTGCTTACGATTATCGTGTAATATAATTGTTGGCGCGGACGCCTAAATCATCGTAAGCGGACAACAGATCGTGGCATCTAAATGGCCTCTGCTGTCGGCAAATAATGATTCTGTATGAGAGTGTTGGCAATAGCGATCACTGCTCCCTATACTGTGGAGGAGACCACTGCATGTAAATGTGTCTCCTCCACTGACAAGCAGGCGATTATCAGGAAGGAACGCTTCTGTATGAGCAATGGCATTAGTGACTACTACTCCCTATACTGTGGAGGAGATCCCTGCATGTCAATGTGTCTCCTCCACTGACAAGCAGACAATTGTCAGGAAAGCTTCTGTATGAGGACAAGTGATGGCATTAATGATCACTGCTCCCTGTACTGTGGAGGAGATCGCTGCATGTAAATGCATCTCTTCCCTTGTCTCAACGTCTTTCAGGTTCTGATATCTCCGAGGTCTAGATATCTCTCAACTGTTAATAACTTTCAGGTCTAGATATTTCTCAGGTTCAGTTATCTGTTGAGTCTAGATATCTCTCAGGTTCAGTTATCTGTTGAGTCTAGATATCTCTCAGGTTCAGCTATCTGTTGAGTCTAGATATCTCTCAGGTTCAGTTATCTGTTGAGTCTAGATATCTCTCAGGTTCAGCTATCTGTTGAGTCTAGATATCTCTCAGGTTCAGCTATCTGTTGAGTCTAGATATCTCTCAGGTTCAGTTATCTGTTGAGTCTAGATATCTCTCAGGTTCAGCTATCTGTTGAGTGTAGATATTTCTCAAATCTAGATACCTCTCAAGTCTTGACATCTCTCAGGTTTAAATATCTCTTGGGTCGAGATATTTATCAGATATTTATCTCTCAGGGCTCATGCACACAAATGTTTTTTGCGTTACGTATACCAGCCGTATTTTGATTCCGTATACGGTCCGTATACGGAACCATTATATTCCGTTGCTCCGATCCGTGGCCCCGCAAAAATTATGAGGCATGTCCTATTCTCGTCCCTTTTGCGGACAAGAATAGGCATTTCTATAATGGGCCTCCTGTTCCATTAAATTGCGGAAGGCACACGTGCGGCATCCGTTTTTTTCGCATCCGGAATTTGCAGACCACAAAAAACGGCACGTTCGTGTGCATGAGCCCTTAGACCCTGATATCTCCTAGGTCTAGATCTCTGTCATGTATAGATGTCTCTTAGGTCTATATGCTGTATCTCTTAAGTCTAGATATCTCTCAGATCCAGGTGTCTCTCGGGTCCAGATATTTCTCAGGTTATAGATGTCTCTTAGGTCCAGATATATTTAAGATCTCGATATATCTAAGGTTTGGATATCTCTCAGGCCCAGATCCACATTTCTTTCTAGAAATCTCTCAATAACCCACTCTCAGACCCAGTTATCTCTCATTTACAGCTCTCACAGATCCAGGTATCTCTCAGGTTTATCTGTCTCTCAAGGCTTGAGATCTCTCAGGTATGGATTCACAAAAAAGGTGCACAGTGTCATTTCATGTGAAAATCGGCAGGGACAAAGACAGGAAGGGAGATAGAGGATCACATGACCCTGGGAGGGAGGGGGGATTACTCTGATTGGCCCAGAGACTGACAGACAGCCTGTTCAGCCAATCAGGGGGCAATATTCAGCCAGGTCCAGCTATGGATGTGATAGGATGGATGTGATAGGATGTGTTGTGGCTGTGTCTGGCAGACACAGCCAGTTACTAGGGACACTGTAGGGAGAATCTGGAGATATAATGGGGATGATTTTAGAGTTTGATCAGGGAAAGCTCCACACAAAGAGTGAGGGAGGGACTGTTCACTGCCCCAGTTGTGTTGTATAGCTTTCTGGCAAGTTCTGTATTTAAAAATATCCTGCAGGAAACTCAAAAAGCTAATTAGATTTTATTTTCGTACTGTTCATGGGCTTATTGCCAGCACCCCAATAGCTTACATTCTACTTCAAACATTTATATACCAGTTAACCATTAATGTATTGTACTGCATCAAGATCCCATGCATTTTTGCTGTAAGCATTATGCTGTAAAAACAGCATTTATTTGCTAGTTAACCTTAACACATCATTAGTGAATATGAATAGTTACTTTAATATGCATAGTATTACAGTTTAAAACTGTCAATACCAGTGTGCAGCGTGTTTGTATAAGTGGAGAGACATTTAATTGCGCCTCTGTCTTTAAATTACAGAAAAAACACTTGCAATTTTGCAAGTACCATAGTAATCTGTGTGTACCAAACCCGCAAATTTTGATTTACAGGCCTCATAATAAAATGTATGGTAAACGAAAGAGAGAAAAGTGAAAGACCCAGGCCTCATCAATTGAGATTCGCAACGTAGGTAATAGTAGCACCAGCCATCCAGCCAGTGGTAGTAGTAGTAGTTGTAGTAGCAGAAGCAGGCCACAGTTTTCTCTGGCTTCTAGGAGGTGCCTCATTATAATTGAGGAGATAGAGGATGAGACTGTGGATTGAATGTCTCACTCCTCCTCTCAGTCACAGCAGGATGACATGGAGGTGACTTCTGAGTCTGGCACAATGCCTTGGAGCCAAGGGTTCCAGCATTCCTCCTGTTCCTCCTCCTTACATCCCTAGAGAAACCTTTCAGTTGCATCATCTCTGACTTCTCTGCCCCTTCCTAGTGGGGTGCCTTCTTTTTTTATAAGAAAAGGCAACAAAAAAAAACACCACACACTATGGAAGATACTCAAGTCTCCCTGTTGAAGACTTGTATGAGAACAGGCTCAGGGGAGGCAGGAACTCCATGCATTGCTGTGTTGGAGGGTAGTGGTGATGGTACTTGTAGCAATGATGTTGGCGGTTAGAGCAGTGGTAGCGACAGTGGCACTTGGACAAATAGGGAGTAGAGAATCGGCAGGCGGGTAAAGGAGCCCACAATGGCATATCATAGTTTGATAAAAAGTGGCGGGGAGGGTGAGGACTATGATAATGATTGTGTGTTGGACAGGACCTGGAAGCCGGATCAGGGTGGTGAGGAGGAGGTGACATCAGAGGAGGAGAGTGGTGACCATGGCAGCAATAAAGAGCAGAGGCAACCTATGGGCAGAACCTCCCAAAAAACTGCCAGGACCAGATCTGCTTCTATTATGGTCAGCTCAGGATATCCCTCAGGTCTCATATCCCTCAAGTTTAGAAGTCCCTCAGGTCTAGATCTAGATGTCTCCAAGGACTTGATATCCTTCAAATCTCCATATCTCTCAGTTGCCAATGTCTCTCAGGCCCAGATATCTTTTAGGTCCAGATACAGCTCAGCTCTAGAGTTGAGCGAACCCAAACTGCAAAGTTCGGGTTCGTACCAAACTTTGCGAGTTTGTGTACCCGGACCCGAACCCGGACTTTTTCACTGAAGTTTGGGTTCGGGTTTGGTGTTCGGGTGATTTTATTATTTTCCATTATAACATGGTTATAACGGAAGATAATAGCATTCTTAAAACAGAATGCTAAATAAATTGGCCATGGACGGGTTAAAAAAACAAAAAACCTCACCTCATCCACTTGATCGCACAGCCAGTATCTTCTTTTCTTCAGGACCTGCAAAAGGACCTGCGGTGATGTCACCACGCTCACCACGTGGAAAATAATAAAGTGAAGTTCGGGTACCTATTGACTTAAATGGGGTTCGGGGTGAAGTTCGGGTCCCGAACTTTGACCTGAAGTTCGGCCGAACCCAGCGGACCTGAACATCCACAGGTTCACTCAACCCTACTCAGCTCTAGATATCTCACAGGTCTAGATTTCACTTGGGTCTTGATATCCCTCAAATCTCCATATCCCTCAGCTTCAGCTGTTCATATCTCTCTGGTCTAGATATCTCTCAGATCTTGATATCTGCCAGTTCTAGATATTTCTCAGGCTCAGATCTATATTTCTTTCCAGTCAGGAAATCGCTCATGTCCTATCTTTCTGGTCCAGATATTTCTCTCAGGTGTAGATATTTCTGAGACTCAGATCCATGTTTTTTGCCGGTCTAGATATATCCCACATCCTCAGTTCCAGATATTACTAGGGTCTAGATTTCTCTCAGGTTTAGATATGACTCAGGCTCAGATACAGGTTCCTCTCCAGTCCACATATCTCTCATGTCACAATTCTCAGATCCAGGTAATGTTCAGGTCCACATATCTCTTAGATCTAGTTATCTCTCGGGTGTTGGCCTTGGACTTCTTCTTGTGGCTATTTATAGAAAACATTTGACCACAAAATATTGGAAATTCATGACTGTGGAATTTAACAATATGGACGAACCTTCACCAACAGTAGAACCTAATTAAACAGTCAGCGGTGGATTCTAGATGTCCTCCAGTGTCTAGACCATTGGGATCCTTATCATGGTGCCCACAGTCCTGTAACCCATCTTTTATAAGAAAGCGTCAGTGAGACCCCTAGGCCCAGCTTATTACCCTCAGCTGAGGACCCTGAGTTGTAGATATGATATATTAAGCTCCAGTAACTTATTTTTATTCTTTTTACTTTGGGGCCAAAACAATCTGAAGTAACACCATCCCCTAATTGTACCAAGGGCAAAATGCAGGACAGGTGGTCACCTTAGCTGTGCATGAAGACATTATAACCTTGACTAATTTCCAGCCGTGTGATGGGCAGTCCTGAGCCACCGCTAAGAAGTCTCTTAAAAGCCCGGGGACATGACCTGCCACAAAAAGAGAAAGCGTCCGCAGCCTTGTAAAAAGTCGGCCTTTTCAGTTTATAATGGAGGGAAGGAAAACAGAGCAGGGGCCATTGTCATTCATTTTCCTCCCTCGGCCTTTGTCAGTCTTTTGTGCTGGGCTGAGTGTTTGTGTACTGACTCAATTCCCTTTATCTGGCTCTTGTAAATACGGAATCAGATGCCTCTCAGTTCTTGTTGAGTTTTTGTGTCTGGTAACAGATGGTCATAAGCGGCGTTTGTTGGGCTGTAGAGACAACTGGTCTGGGTCATTCGTAGTATCAAAGGGGAAGTGTGAATATCGCATACTCCATCCATCTCTTCCCTATTCAGATCATCCCAAGGCAAGAAAAAAACATTCTAAGAACAGATTGCACGGCCTGAAACGACCCACAAGAACCCCAACAGAGCTGTCACAAGATTAATATACCTACCTACCTGGAAATAGGACCAGTCAGTGGCCCCAGTGATCCTCACATTATATCCATTCTAAAAATCTGCACCAAATTCATCCACAGTCTGCATCCCATGAAAATTAAAGATGTGCGGACAAGCCAAAGTTTAACAGAGCAGATGACCTTGAGGCTACCCCTCAAGCATAGAACATCCATGGTATGTCTGCTGCAGAAATTCGAGTGTCAGCCTTAGATTTCTTCTGTGGGTCTTGTAGTAAAATACATGCTTCATTTGCACTATGGGAACACATCTTAGGTGACTTGTGTAGAGTCTTTCCATAATATATCCTGAATATGAAAACGTTCAGTCTTCACATTAGTTGGACAGTGTAGGTGGATCTGGCCAAGGATTTATTTTTTCATTGTCTTTGATGTTCTTAGGATTCCTCAAGTCAAAGGCAAGAAGACAATCCCAGTCCTGCTCCTCTGTTGTCTTATTTCTCCCATCTTTCCCTTTCACCTTCATCATCAGGGTCTTCAGGCCGTCTTTATTATTTTCAGCTATGAGCGTAGATCAGTGGTTGAGGTTCCACAATTGTGTGTCCTGGATGATATTCTTCATTATATATTTAGTGCGAACATGTTGAACCCTTTCTTGGCGTGAGATGTTTCCGCTGTTACACCTCGATAGAACTTCATCACATTACAGCCTCGTCAGTCCGCACTGGAGAATTACAGGAATTGAATGTGGTACAAATTGTGACAAGTTTAGTCGCAATCATAACAAAATGGATTTGGTGCAACCCGCTGGGCAGTAGGACATGTCTCTTCCATATACCACCATGTTCACCAACACTGTGCGATAAAAAGGTGAACTTTTTACAACTACTCTCAGGCAGTCTGCTCTCCCTCAATCATTTTTCTGAACCACGACAGTGGATATAAAATTATAACAGTTGTCTGTATGTACTCCATTTTATTCTAGATAATAAATCCGACCTCAAGTACTGTATATCTCCTTTGGAGGCCAATTAGAAAATTTTAGAAATTATGAGAAAAGTTGTGAATTTTGGACACATTTCGCTCTAACAGCATCAGCTGCATTGTAGATGTGGACCAATCCCTCTCTGTGAATTTGTATGGCTTGTCGAGAGATTTTTTTTATTTTTATTATGGCTGTTGATTTTTGGGCATTGCTTCTGAACATGTAGGAGCTTCTGGTCATCATCTCTCGATCATTATCTCAACAGTGAGGAAACAATCATTTTCATTTTTCATTGTTTCTCATGGTTAAAAGTGGTATTTGGACAGGTGCCATGGGCTGCGCCCCGTGAATACGTTACCAGCCTGATTGCCCGCTCATCCTCCAGGCCACACTCCACTTCATTCAATGAACTCCCGAACAATCAACAGCTACTTGATGATGAAAGAGGAGACACAAGAGTGCACCCCAGCCATTATATCAACACCAGGCATCCTTCATCCCCTATTCACAGTCCCATCAAGTGACCGGACTTATTTAATTCAAGGGGACTGGCTGACATTGAGAACAAGTCAAGTGGGTCCTTCATCTATTAACTTCTAAGGACTCGGAAATGTCACATATCAGGAAGCAAAGTAATAACCAAATCTGGGAACCTTTATGAGGATCTGCTCCTTGTTACAGGAAAGGACGGGAAAAATGGATGAAAGAGTCATCTCTGAGAGGGTGTACTGTAGGTATAATAGGTATATTAAGTAATGCAATATACAACGATATTGTATTGTTTCCACATTTTCTAGTCTAATGGAGTAATTCAGTAAAGAATACTTGCCCTCAGACTATAGACAAGTTACTGGACGATGGGAAACATAAAGCAGAGCCGGATATTAAAGGGCTTTTCTAGCACAAGACAGCTTGGTGGCAGTGGGCTCAGAAAGGCTTGAATACATAAAAGAACCAATGTTCACCTCCTCTGATCCCCTGTGATCAGCTGCCGGGTCTCCACAGCTCTTTACTTCTTGCTCCCATCTTGACATGGAACGTCTTCTCACTGGTCGCAGTGGTGACCCCACTAGTTGGCTGAGCAGACAGTTTTCACATTGAGATGGAATCTGGAAGTAGAGAGCAGTGGGGATTTGGGCAGCGATGGAACAGCGGTGGAGTGGCTTGGAGGAGCTGAGTATTGTTTTTTTATGTTTTTAGGCCTCTCTGAGCTTGCGGCCACCAATTTTATGTTTGTGGGAAAACCTCTTTAATATACATAACTCCAACTGATGTGATTGCAGAGATCACACACTTTGCTAAATAATTGATAATTGCAGTATGGACGTCCTAGGGAAGACCTCAGTGGCCTGATTGGGGTACTTTGGGTCAGCCAGATTAATTATGGCCTACTAGTAATAACTGACAATAGCAGCAAGTGGATGGCTCTAAATTAGCATCAAATTGGCTTATGTTCTGGTGGACCTTTTAGGCCAACTACTGTTTCAAGAAGTACCCACACATCCTCTGTGCGTCTGGCATGGCCATGCGATGGTCTGAATAGTGGCTTTGGTTGAACATCTCACATTAATGTTTCCAAACCCATCCTGTTGGCCCAAGACGTTCTTCTTCCATCGCTGTTTCCATAAATTTTTGGGATAGGGTTGAGTGTAGTGAATGGACAAGATTATTTCCCATAAAAAATTTTATGGAATAGACATCCAGGGGAGAACTGGAGCATTGATCTACCGAGCCAACCAAAGATGAAGAGCACATTAAAGATGGGCCTATATGGATCAGAAATCTTAAAAGTTCTCATCAAGGCAAACATTGATCTTCAGCACGTGATCTATCTGACTATGTTATAGGGCTGTGGTTGGTGAAGCTGCCCCTTACTGAGTTTGGGAAAGCCTAAGGAGGCAGGTAATTATCATGTCCTAGCAGAGCTACACTGAGGTCACCTCACCATGTAAGTGTGGAGTCCTAACTACAAGGAATGGATGCACAGCCTTAATTGTGGATTTTACAGTCCTGCTGCTCAGCAAAACAATTCAAATTAACACTAAAAAAGACATTTATTGAGGGCTGTAGACAATAAAAAAGCAGCAGTGATGGTAGGAAAACAGCTGTCCACTGTGAAGAGCACCACAGGACTCAGCGCTCCTCCCCCATGTTGCATACATGAGATACTTTATTATTTATTTTATTTATTATTTTATGCACTTATATAGCGTTCACATATTCCGCAGACATTAACATCAAGCTGTCACCAATGTGGCTCAAAATCTAAGATGCCAGTAGGACACTCATGAGCGCCCCATAGATGTAAGTGGTGGAGATTTATGGATGCCCTGCTTATGGATGGGCTTGACAACTTCACTCCTGGGAACATGAGTTACTCAGTAACTACCTCCCCAATACTACTCTGCGTGCAGAATTATTAGGCAAATGAGTATTTTGACCACATCATCCTCTTTATGCATGTTGTCTTACTCCAAGCTGTATAGGCTCGAAAGCAATTAAGCATATTAGGTGATGTGCATCTCTGTAATGAGAAGGGGTGTGGTCTAATGACATCAACACCCTATATCAGGTGTGCATAATTATTAGGCAACTTCCTTTCCTTTGGCAAAATGGGTCAAAAGAAGGACTTGACAGGCTCAGAAAAGTCAAAAATAGTGAGATATCTTGCAGAGGGATGCAGCACTCTTAAAATTGCAAAGCTTCTGAAGCGTGATCATCGCACAATCAAGCGTTTCATTCAAAATAGTCAACAGGGTCGCAAGAAGCGTGTGGAAAAACCAAGGCGCAAAATAACTGCCCATGAACTGAGAAAAGTCAAGCGTGCAGCTGCCAAGATGCCACTTGCCACCAGTTTGGCCATATTTCAGAGCTGCAACATCACTGGAGTGCCCAAAAGCACAAGGTGTGCAATACTCAGAGACATGGCCAAGGTAAGAAAGGCTGAAAGACGACCACCACTGAACAAGACACACAAGCTGAAACGTCAAGACTGGGCCAAGAAATATCTCAAGACTGATTTTTCTAAGGTTTTATGGACTGATGAAATGAGAGTGAGTCTTGATGGGCCAGATGGATGGGCCCGTGGCTGGATTGGTAAAGGGCAGAGAGCTCCAGTCCGACTCAGACGCCAGCAAGGTGGAGGTGGAGTACTGGTTTAGGCTGGTATCATCAAAGATGAGCTTGTGGGGCCTTTTCGGGTTGAGGATGGAGTCAAGCTCAACTCCCAGTCCTACTGCCAGTTTCTGGAAGACACCTTCTTCAAGCAGTGGTACAGGAAGAAGTCTGCATCCTTCAAGAAAAACATGATTTTCATGCAGGACAATGCTCCATCACACACGTCCAAGTACTCCACAGCGTGGCTGGCAAGAAAGGGTATAAAAGAAGAAAATCTAATGACATGGCCTCCTTGTTCACCTGATCTGAACCCCATTGAGAACCTGTGGTCCATCATCAAATGTGAGATTTACAAGGAGGGAAAACAGTACACCTCTCTGAACAGTGTCTGGGAGGCTGTGGTTGCTGCTGCACGCAATGTTGATGGTGAACAGATCAAAACACTGACAGAATCCATGGATGGCAGGCTTTTGAGTGTCCTTGCAAAGAAAGGTGGCTATATTGGTCACTGATTTGTTTTTGTTTTGTTTTTGAATGTCAGAAATGTATAGCTAAATCAGCTAAAATGCTAGTGCATGCCCTCGTCATCTCCCACCTGGACTACTGTAACATCCTCCTCTGTGGCCTCCCATCCAGCACTCTTGCTCCCCTCCAATTTATCCTCAACTCTCATACTGTACATCTCTGAGCTACTTTCCCGATACATCCCTACACGTAATCTCCAATCCCCAGACGACCACCTCCTCTGTTCTCCTCTCATCTATTTTTCACATAATCAAGATTTCTCATGTGCCTCTCCCCTACTCTGGAACTCTTTACCCAAGCTCATCAGACTCTCCTCCAACATCCAAACCTTCAAGAGTAACCTGAAAACCCCCTCTTCAGGAAAGCCTACCACTTACAATGAGCATGCTGCCACCACGCAGCCAGATGAGCAGCTTTTATCCTCACCTACTTGGTCCTTCCCCTTGTCTTATAGATTGTAAGCTCTTGCGGGCAGAGTCCTCTCCCCATCTGTACTTGTCTCTTCATAAATTCATGCTCATGGCACTTGCTTGAGATTATGTATGTGAAACCCCCTCTTAGATGTAAAGCACCATGGAATTAATAGTGCTTATAAATATTTAACAATAATATATGTATCAGATCATTCGGGTGGACGACAACCACAAAAACATCAGTCGTCAGAAGATGGGACAACAAGAAAAAAGGACGAAAGGAAAAAATGATGCTGAAGTCTTCTAAATCATCAGCCATCGAAGACACTAATTGTGTTTCTATAGGTGAAGCCGTTCTCAGGGACAAAAACATTGATGGCCTGTTCTTAAAATCGGTCATCACTGATCAGCCAATGGATGAGTGCCACTACCAGACAAAGCCACTTACCCCTTCATTGTGCTGATTGGTGAGGAACCAGGAGCTTAGACCCCGTCAATAAAACATGGATAGTCCTACAGAACCCTATTAATGCTGCTAGCTATTCCAATATGGAGAATATCATGGTCTGTAAGTGCAAAATAACTGTGGAGCCCCAGTTATGGGTCTTCAACACAGAGAAAGCCAGATATCCTTCAAAGGAAGGAAAACCAAGCAAAGGGGTGTCTCCATTACAGAGATCACCAGATCCACCATATTAAGTGGCCCCTATGTCAAGATCCCGCTCTTTTACAAGCTTTAAGGATGTGACGGGGAAGACCTAAGCCGGTTATCCATCCACAGACAGCTGTTTCGGGGTGTTCCTTCCTTTGAAGGATATCTGGCTTTCTCTGTGTTGAAGACCCATAACTGGGGCTCCACGGTTATTTTGCATATTACTATTTCCCAGGGAGCTTTGCACTTTGGATTGCTGTGTCGAGACTCTTAACTGAGGCTCCATGGTGTTTTCTTTAGCTGGTCTCCTTAAGATCAGCTATTGTTTTGTTTGAATGGTCTGTAAGTGGCCGCTTTCCAAAAAATTCCAAAAATGAAAATTTCGATTTATTGCCAGCTTTACCTGTATATCACAGAATATTCCAAAGATCTCTCCATAAGGACTCATTCAGATGGCCGTTTGCTGTCCGCTAAAATGCGGTTCCGATTTTTTGCGGAATAGATGCAGATCCATTCACTTCTATGGGGCCCAAAAAATCAGGACAGCATACGGCAGTCTGAATGAGCCCTAAGGCTCTAACAGAAGGCACCATTCACATTACAGTGTCCATATCCATGCTTCCAAAAACAGGAAATAAACCTATTAAGGGTCCATTCACACATCCGCATGTGTTTTGCGGATCCGCAAATTGCGGATCTGCAAAACAGGGACACCGCCAATGTGCATTCCGCATTTTGCGGACCGCACATCGCCGGCACTCTCATAGAAAATACATTTTCTTGTTTCTTGCAGAACGGAAGTGCGGATCCACAAATTCGGATGCGGACAGCACATTCCGGCCCCATTGAAAATGAATGGGTCCTCACCTGTTCCGCAAAATCAAAAGATTTTCTAATTCACTTCAGACAAATGAGATAAAACAGCCCATGGCACCATATTACTGCCCTTGGTGGGCAAAACCAGGAGGATGGTCACAAGACACTGGGAGGAAGTGGAGAGCTGCTTCCCCTGATTGACGCAGAGGCCAGCAGACAACCTGGGGGCGCAGAGCGAGCAGGACATCATTCTGCGCAGTACTTGTGACCTGGAAAGATGATGGGCTGTGGTTCTGTCTACCTAAAGAGTTTGCAGACATAACCCACTGATATCCTGTGATAGGGACAGTAAAAGAAAATTATAGGGAGATAATATTTGAGAATTACACATTCCTGCAAAAAAAGCTTCTTTCTACACTTCCATACAAATTACATTCTTGCAAGCACTGAGGAATTGTCCCTTTTTTTCTCTAGAAACCAGTTTCTGTTTACCGTTTGTTATTGGGCACGTCAGTGCGTTATAGCCGTGTTACTGGAAGCAGGGTTGAGAGAATACAGCAGCAAATGCATTTTACATCAGTAACACATTATAAGGGTCCATTCAGATGCAAAACACGGATACCGGCCATGTGTGTTCCACATTTTGCAGACCGCACAGGGCCGGCCCTATGATAGAAATGCCTATTCTTTTCTGTGATTGTGGACAAGAATAGGACATGCTCTATCTTTTTTGCAGGGCCGCGGAATGGAATTACGGATGCGGACAGCAAAATTGTAGAACGGATGTGGACCTCGAACTACGGATGTGTGAATGGACCCTAACTGTGTTACTGAAGGCAACTGCATCACAGCATCTAGTTTAAAAGACAATGGCATCATTGGCAAAAAAAATGGCGTTGTCTCACCAAATTTGTTGTGAAGGGTCGGTATTACATCGTCAGAGTATGTAGTTCCAACATGTTTTACATTGCATTGTTACCATTATAAATTGTCAATACCAGTGTGCAGTGTGTTTGTGGCTGGAGAGGGATTCAGAACATTTAAATGTCCCTCTGTCTTTAAATTACAGAAATAAACACTTGCAATTTTCCCAGTGCCGTTTAATTCCTTGGATACCAGAAGTTTTTTCATTTTTGTGTTTTCATTTTTCTTCCGTCTTCATGGAGCCATAACTTTTTTTTCTTTTTTTTCCCACGTAGCCATATAAGACCTCGTTTTTTGTGGAACTAGTTGTGATTTCTAATGCCACCATTTAATATGGTATACAATGTAGTACTAATGTCAGGACTGAGACAACCTGTTCCTCCAAAAGGAAGAATGAACAGGAGTCTCCCTCAGGCCTAAATACAAATGACAGGGAAATGCAATACGCAAAATGACCCAGACAAAATACAAAAGGGAAAGAAAACACTTAACTTCAAGTGGCTATGGCAGCACCAGGAACTCAGCCGAGATCCACACACCAGCTATCCACAACTCATACTGCAGCTATAAACCGCACAGCATAGTGGGAGAAACAACAATAAATAGAGAAGGTTACATGACCCCAATAGCCACACCTCGGGGAAGAAGATGAGGCAAGAAACAGAAACAACACCAACGTCATTTGATCCAAACGGAAAACATGTCAGATCCAACAACATGTTGCCAGTCTCACCGATCTCCTGCCAACTGTCGCGGGAACGTCCGTGACACTATAGTTTTTATTGATACCATTTAGGAGAGTTTTTGATCAAATTTTGTAAAAAATTTTGGGGCAAGTGAATTGATGAAAAAATTTGGAATTGGCCATTCAAATTTTTTTTCTATTACACCATTCGCCGTATGGGATAAATATTTTTATATTTTAATAGTTTATGTTTATATTTTTAAGCATTTATGAATTTCTTTTTTTATTCTAAGGAAAAGGGGGGTGATGTGAATTTTTATATTTGTTTAACCCCTTCCCGACTGACATATGGCTATATACAAGCTCCGTGCAGCTAGCACGTATATACACGTGCTGGCAGCGCTCTAATCCCAGCTCTGATCAGTGCTGGGAATAAAGCTCCTGCTCCTGCAATCTAGCAGGAGCAGTTCGGGTCCCAGCTGACAGACGCAGCAGGGACCCTGAGGAGAAGATAGGAGCAGTTTTACCGCTTCTGTCTTCTCCTGTGCCGGCAGGAGGATAGCACTGCACGAGCGCAGGAGGCGGCGGGGTGTCTAGAGCAGGGGCAGGAGCAGAGCTGCAGGGTCTAAGGAGACTCCTATGGATGCCCCAGTTACAGTGGAAACAGTGGGAAAAAAAGTTCAAAAAAATAAAAAGTCGGTGCCCTCCAGAGCTCTTTTAATGACCTCCTGGTGGACAGATTATGTGGCAATTAAAAAAATATAAGTAGAAAAAAATTATAATAAATCCAAATAAAAAAAATTCTAAAAAATATTCCAAATACCGTCACCATAGTCACCCCGTTCTCTCAAACCTATACATGTTATATATGAAAACTATCGTCACAAAATAGGGAACCCATTGAAATTATTAATCTTTGTGTCAGTTTTGATATTTCAGAAATAAAAAGCTATAATTAATATACTTTTTAATAATAATTAGCAGTTTTCCTCCAAATTAAACCCCCAAAAAAAGTTAAAAAAAAAACTCTAAAAAAAACACTATAAAAAGTCAAGTAAAAAAAATAGCAAAAATTATTTTTGTAGTCAAACAAATAAAAAAGCTATGGTTACTAAACCACCAGGTGCACAAAATCACAAAAAGTTGCCTGGACATTCAGGCCTTTTTGGGCCTGGTCATGAAAGGGTTAAATATATTTTATAACTTTTTTTAACTTTTTTTTTTAGCTCGTCTAGGAGGCTATGATATTCACTAGTTAGATTTTTTTTAGCTAGTAGTAAGAGGAGGGTCAAGGCAGCGGTGGCAACAAAGACCAGAGGCAACGTATGGCCAGAACCTCTCAAAAGGGCCAGATCTGTTTTGGAAATGGTGATGCTGCTGATACTGTGGACGGAGGCCCAAAACGCACCAGACCAAGGCCAAGCTCACCTGCTCTGTGCCAGTATCTTCTGGTAGTTTTTCTCCACAGTGGCAGAAGACAAAAGCATTGCCCTGTGCAAGGCCCTGTACTACAGCATTCAAATAAGCTGTGGCCATTCAAACACAAACAGGGCACCACATGAAGTGGCATCACCACTGTGAGAAAATAGAAGCCACCAGCTCGCGCAGAATAAGGTCCTCCTTCAGGCCACATCCACATGCAGTACAATGTACTTTTCATCCTCATCATCACTTACTGCTTCTCCTCCTGCGCTCCATCGTCAGCCATCAATAGAATAATGTGTGGCCAGGAAACAACTCTGCACACCCAGCAAGTTCAACTCCTGGCCAAGCTACTGGCGGTGCAGTTGCTGCCATACCACTTAGTGGGTTCTGCTGCCTTTTTATAGCTGATGATGCAAGCTCAGCCTCTCTGGAGGATACCTAGCCGGCATTATTTCTCTAAAAACGCCATTTCTGCCTTGTACGCTCATGTGGGGTAGAATATGCTGTGTGGTAGGGTGCATGCTGCTGTGAACACCTGGAACAGCTCTTACAGGCAAGGATAATACAGGCCCACTGGGTCAATGTTTTTTTCAGTGAGGCAGCACCGCAACACGAAGGCGAGGTCATATTGACCCCTCCACACCAGGCGCTTATCCTCCTCCTCTATGTCCTACGCAATGAACATTCTCCCATCCTCAACAGAAGCCGGGCAAAACATTACTGCCACTTCCCCTCCCTCCTATCATATGTGTAAAGTAAAGCGCTGCCATACGATGTTGGAGCTGATAGGCCTGGGAGTCAGTAAACACACAGCCGATCACTTGCTAAAGAACATCAAGCAGCAAACATCCCGCTGGTTGTCTCCCCGTCAGCTCCAACTGGGCATCGTAGTCAACATGAATGGCAGGAACATCATTAACGCTGTCCCTAATAGTCTGCCACTACACCTTGTACATAGAGAGTAAGAAAGACTCTACACCAGAAAGCCTCATCAGGGAGCACATGTCATTCTGAGGTCAGACTGGGGCAGCTCATCAAAGCGCTTGCGGAGCATGGCCTGGAGAAGAGGCCACCAGGTTTTTCAGTAGGGATCACTGCAGCACCAACAATTGTACCTCCCTGATAATCATCTTAGAGCAGATGTTCTAGAAGAGGAGACAGCGGCGGGTGAAGAGCAGCTAACGAATATTATTGACCGCCCTGTGGATGCCCACACGAAGAAAGTCTCATGGAGGATGAGGAGCTGCCACTGGAGGAGGAGGGAGTTGTGGGGGAGGAAGAGCAGGAGGCTGATGATGATGATGATGTCATGATACAGCTTTATAGAAGCAGAGATATAAAATCTGCAGCGGCATTCCTCTCCTCTCTCACAGACACACAGCGAAAGAATCTGCAGCTGCTTCTCCCTCCTCCACCTTCAGCCATCCTACAGTGCGGAATAGGGAAACTACAGCCTGCGGGAAACTGAAGAAGATTACGCTGCATCCCTAGTAGGATGTATATAGGAAGACTAGTACAAATGAATCTGAAGTTACTTCAACTGAAAGACCAATTTTCTGTCTTAATTAAATTTCACAGCTGGTGGCGCTATTGTAACATGACCTCTAGTAAAACAAATATGGAGAGAAGAATATATAAAGAAAGAGAGGAAGGAAGGAGAGGAAGAAAGGAAGAATGGAAGGAAGGAAGGAAGTAGAGAAAGGAAGGAAAGAGAGGAAGGAAGGAGAGGAAGGAATTAAGGAAGGAGAGAAGAAGGAAGAATGGAAGGAATGAAGGAAAGGAAGAAGAGGAAGAAAGGAAGTAGAGAAAGGAAGGAAAGAGAGGAAGGAAGGAAGGAAGGAGAGGAAGGAATTAAGGAAGTAGAGAGGAAGGAGAGAGGAAGGAAGGAAGGAAGGAAGGATAGGAAGGAAGGATAGGAAGGAAGGAAGGATAGGAAGGAAGAAAGGAAGGAAGGAAGTAGAGAAAGGAAGGAAAGAGAGGAAGGAATTAAGGAAAGAGAGAGGAAGGAGAGAGAGAGGAAGGAAGGATAGGAAGAAAGGAAGAATGGAAGGAAGGAAAGGAAGAAGAGGAAGAAAGGAAGTAGAGAAAGGAAGGAAAGAGAGGAAGCAAGGAGAGGAAGGAATTAAGGAAGGAGAGAGGAGAGAGTGAAAGGAAGGAAGGAAGGGAGGAAGGAAGGAAGGGAGGAATTAAGAAGAGGAAGAAAGTAAGGAAGAAAGGAGAAGAAGGAAGGAAGGAAGACAAAAAGGAGAGGAAGGAAGGTAAAAAGGAAGGAAGGAGAGGAAGGGAGGAAGGAAGGGAAGAAGGAAGGTAGAAAGGAAAGAGAGGAAGGAAGAAGAGAAAGGAAGGAAATGAGAAAGAAAGAAATTAAAATAGAGAAAGAGAGTGAAACAGACAAGACATAAGGGAGAGAGAAATAGAGGACAGGAAAGAAAGAGGCTGACAAAAAGAAACCCATGTGTATAATACTTCACTATATATGTATAATACTGTATTAAATATATGTGTATAAAACTGTAATATATACAGTACAGACCCTGCAGTTTGGACACACCTTCTCATTCAAAGAGTTTTCTTTATTTTCATGACTATGAAGGCATCAAAACTATGAATTAACACATGTGGAATTATATACATAACAAACAAGTGTGAAACAACTGAAAATATGTCATATTCTAGGTTCTTCAAAGTAGCCACCTTTTGCTTTGATTACTGCTTTGCACACTCTTGGCATTCTCTTGATGAGCTTCAAGAGGTAGTCCCCTGAAATGGTCTTCACTTCACAGGTGTGCCCTGTCAGGTTTAATAAGTGGGATTTCTTGCCTTATAAATGGGGTTGGGACCATCAGTGGCGTTGAGGAGAAGTCAGGTGGATACACAGCTGATAGTCCTACTGAATAGACTGTTAGAATTTGTATTATGGCAAGAAAAGAAAGAGCATATACAGAGCAGTATTATATATACAGTGCAGTATTATATATACAGTGCAGTATTATATATACAGAGCAGTATTATATATACAGTGCAGTATTATATATACAGTGCAGTATTATATATACAGAGCCGTATTATATATACAGTGCAGTATTATATATACAGAGCAGTATTATATATACAGTGCAGTATTATATATACAGTGCAGTATTATATATACAGTGCAGTATTATATATACATATACAGAGCAGTATTATATATACAGTGCAGTATTATGTGTGAATCTACAATTTTCATAGTCATGAAAATAAAGAAAACTCTTTGAATGAGAAGGTGTGTCCAAACTTTTGGTCTGTACTGTATATATAATACTGTATTAAATATATGTGTATAAAACTGTAATATATGTATAATACTGCACTGTATTGGGTTTGGGTATTTAATAATGTACTTTATATGTATATTAATGTAATGTATGCAATACTGTACTATATATTGTTTTAATAATTCACTTCATATGTGTATAATACTGCATTGTATATGTGTGTATAATGCTGTACTATATAACGCTATATGTGTATATAACACTGTAATGTACATGTGTATAATCTGCACCGTATATGTGCGTATAAGACTGTACGATATAAGTATATAGTGTACTGCATGCTTGTCACGAGGAAGGACCCACATATCCAAGAGGTCTGAAACGCGTCGATTTACATTTGTACACTTGTACACGGATTTTATTACGCTGGAATAAAGTTATATACTTCCCCTGAACTGAGCCGGATTTTTCTTCACTATTTTCTGGACTTTACTGCATCCAGGTGTATGTATATCCGTGCACAACAGGTGATTCAACTACCGCAGGTAAAAGCTGCCTTACTACTATTTTTTCCCTTTGCACTGTATATATAGTATCTATATATTTACAGTATATAATACTGCACTGTATATGTATATACTATACTGTACTGTATATGTATATATAATACTGCACTGTATATGTATATACTATACTGTACTGTATATGTATATATAATACTGCACTGTATATATATAATACTGCACTGTATATATATAATACTGCACTGTATATATAATACTGCTCTGTATATATATAATACTGCACTGTATATATAATACCGCTCTGTATATGTATATATAATACTGCTCTGTATATATAATACTGCTCTGTATATATATAATACTGCTCTGTATATATAATACTGCACTGTATATATATAATACTGCTCTGTATATATAATACTGCACTGTATATGTATATACTATACTGTACTGTATATGTATATATAATACTGCACTGTATATGTATATACTATACTGTACTGTATATGTATATATAATACTGCACTGTATATGTATATACTATACTGTACTGTATATGTATATATAATACTGCACTGTATATATATAATACTGCACTGTATATATATAATACTGCACTGTATATATAATACTGCTCTGTATATATATAATACTGCACTGTATATATAATACCGCTCTGTATATGTATATATAATACTGCTCTGTATATATAATACTGCTCTGTATATATATAATACTGCTCTGTATATATAATACTGCACTGTATATATATAATACTGCTCTGTATATATAATACTGCTCTGTATATATATAATACTGCACTGTATATATAATACCGCTCTGTATATGTATATATAATACTGCTCTGTATATATAATACTGCTCTGTATATATATAATACTGCTCTGTATATATAATACTGCACTGTATATATATAATACTGCTCTGTATATATATAATACTGCACTGTATATATAATACTGCTCTGTATATATAATACTGCTCTGTATATATATAATACTGCTCTGTATATATAATATTGCTCTGTATATATATAATACTGCTCTGTATATATAATACTGCTCTGTATATATATAATACTGCTCTGTATATATAATACTGCACTGTATATATATATAATACTGCATTGTATATATAATACTGCTCTGTATATATAATACTGCTCTGTATATATATAATACTGCACTGTATATATAATACCGCTCTGTATATGTGTATATATAATACTGCTCTGTATATATAATACTGCTCTGTATATATAATACTGCACTGTATATATATATAATACTGCATTGTATATATAATACTGCTCTGTATATATAATACTGCTCTGTATATATATAATACTGCACTGTATATATAATACCGCTCTGTATATATATAATACTGCTCTGTATATATAATACTGCACTGTATATATATAATACTGCACTGTATATATAATACTGCACTGTATATACACTGTGCGCAGAATTATTAGGCAAATGAGTATTTTGACCACATCATCCTCTTTATGCATGTTGTCTTACTCCAAGCTGTATAGGCTCGAAAGCCTACTACCAATTAAGCATATTAGGTGATGTGCATCTCTGTAATGAGAAGGGGTGTGGTCTAATGACATCAACACCCTATATTAGGTGTGCATAATTATTAGGCAACTTCCTTTCCTTTGGCAAAATGGGTCAAAAGAAGGACTTGACAGGCTCAGAAAAGTCAAAAATAGTGAGATATCTTGCAGAGGGATGCAGCACTCTTAAAATTGCAAAGCTTCTGAAGCGTGATCATCGCACAATCAAGCGTTTCATTCAAAATAGTCAACAGGGTCGCAAGAAGCGTGTGGAAAAACCAAGGCGCAAAATAACTGCCCATGAACTGAGAAAAGTCAAGCGTGCAGCTGCCAAGATGCCACTTGCCACCAGTTTGGCCATATTTCAGAGCTGCAACATCACTGGAGTGCCCAAAAGCACAAGCTGTGTAATACTCAGAGACATGGCCAAGGTAAGAAAGGCTGAAAGACGACCACCACTGAACAAGACACACAAGCTGAAACGTCAAGACTGGGCCAAGAAATATCTCAAGACTGATTTTTCTAAGGTTTTATGGACTGATGAAATGAGAGTGAGTCTTGATGGGCCAGATGGATGGGCCCGTGGCTGGATTGGTAAAGGGCAGAGAGCTCCAGTCCAACTCAGATGCCAGCAAGGTGGAGGTGGAGTACTGGTTTGGGCTGGTATCATCAAAGATGAGCTTCTGGGGCCTTTTCGGGTTGAGGATGGAGTCAAGCTCAACTCCCAGTCCTACTGCCAGTTTCTGGAAGACACCTTCTTCAAGCAGTGGTACAGGAAGAAGTCTGCATCCTTCAAGAAAAACATGATTTTCATGCAGGACAATGCTCCATCACACGCGTCCAAGTACTCCACAGCGTGGCTGGCAAGAAAGGGTATAAAAGAAGAAAATCTAATGACATGGCCTCCTTGTTCACCTGATCTGAACCCCATTGAGAACCTGTGGTCCATCATCAAATGTGAGATTTACAAGGAGGGAAAACAGTACACCTCTCTGAACAGTGTCTGGGAGGCTGTGGTTGCTGCTGCACGCAATGTTGATGGTGAACAGATCAAAACACTGACAGAATCCATGGATGGCAGGCTTTTGAGTGTCCTTGCAAAGAAAGGTGGCTATATTGGTCACTGATTTGTTTTTGTTTTGTTTTTGAATGTCAGAAATGTATATTTGTGAATGTTGAGATGTTATATTGGTTTCACTGGTAAAAATAAATAATTGAAATGGGTATATATTTGTTTTTTGTTAAGTTGCCTAATAATTATGCACAGTAATAGTCACCTGCACACACAGATATCCCCCTAAAATAGCTAAAACTAAAAACAAACTAAAAACTACTTCCAAAAATATTCAGCTTTGATATTAATGAGTTTTTTGGGTTCATTGAGAACATGGTTGTTGTTCAATAATAAAATGAATCCTCAAAAATACAACTTGCCTAATAATTCTGCACTCCCTGTATATAATACTGCACTGTATATATATAATACTGCACTGTATATATATAATACTGCACTGTATATATAATATTGCTCTGTATATGTATAATACTGCTCTGTATATATAATACTGCTCTGTGTATATATATAATACTGCTCTGTATATATAATACTGCTCTGTATATATATAATACTGATCTGTATATATAATACTGCACTGTATATATATATAATACTGCACTGTATATTTAATACTGCTCTGTATATATATAATACTGCACTGTATATATAATACTGCTCTGTATATATAATACTGCACTGTATATATAATACTGCTCTCTATATATAATACCGCTCTGTATATGTATATATAATACTGCTCTGTATATATATAATACTGCACTGTATATCTAATACCGCTCTGTATATGTATATATAATACTGCTCTGTATATATAATACTGCTCTGTATATATATAATACTGCTCTGTATATATAATACTGCACTGTATATATATAATACTGCATTGTATATATAATACTGCACTGTATATATAATACTGCTCTGTATATATATAATACTGCTCTGTATATATAATACTGCACTGCATATATATAATACTGCATTGTATATATAATACTGCACTGTATATATAATACTGCTCTGTATATATATAATACTGCTCTGTATATATAATACTGCTCTGTATATATATAATACAGCACTGTATATATAATACTGCACTGTATATATATAATACTGCATTGTATATATAATACTGCTCTGTATATATAATACTGCACTGTATATATATATAATACTGCACTGTATATATAATACTGATCTGTATATGTATATATAATACTGCTCTGTATATATAATACTGCTCTGTATATATATAATACTGCTCTGTATATATAATACTGCACTGTATATATATAATACTGCACTGTATATATAATACTGCACTGTATATATAATACTGCACTGTATGTATATAATACTGCACTGTATATATAATATTGCTCTGTATATGTATAATACTGCCCTGTATATATATAATACTGCACTGTATATATAATACTGCTCTGTATATATATAATACTGCTCTGTATATATAATACTGCTCTGTATATATAATACTGCTCTGTATATATATAATACTGCTCTGTATATATAATACTGCTCTGTATATATATAATACTGCACTGTATATATAATACCGCTCTGTATATGTATATATAATACTGCTCTGTATATATAATACTGCTCTGTATATATATAATACTGCTCTGTATATGTATATATAATACTGCTCTGTATATATAATACTGCTCGGTATATATATAATACTGCTCTGTATATATAATACTGCACTGTATATATATATACTGCACTGTATATATAATACTGCTCTGTATATTTAATACTGCTCTGTATATATAATACTGCACTGTATATATAATACTGCTCTGTATATATATATAATACTGCACTGTATATATAATACCGCTCTGTATATGTATATATAATACTGCTCTGTATATATAATACTGCTCTGTATATATAATACCGCTCTGTATATGTATATATAATACTGCTCTGTATATATAATATTGCTCTGTATATATATAATACTGCTCTGTATATATAATACTGCTCTGTATATATATAATACTGCTCTTTATATATAATACTGCACTGTATATATATATAATACTGCACTGTATATATAATACTGCTCTGTATATATAATACTGCACTGTATATATAATACTGCTCTGTATATATAATACCGCTCTGTATATGTATATATAATACTGCTCTGTATATATAATACTGCTCTGTATATATATAATACTGCACTGTATATATAATACTGCTCTGTATATATATATATAATACTGCTCTGTATATATAATACTGCTCTGTATATATATAATACTGCTCTGTATATATAATACTGCACTGTATATATATAATACTGCACTGTATATATAATACTGCTCTGTATATATAATACTGCACTGTATATATATATATATATATATATAATACTGCACTGTATATATAATACTGCTCTGTATATATAATACCGCTCTGTATATGTATATATAATACTGCTCTGTATATATAATACTGCTCTGTATATATATAATACTGCACTGTATATATAATACTGCTCTGTATATGTATATATAATACTGCACTGTATATATATATATAATACTGCTCTGTATATATAATACCGCTCTGTATATGTATATATAATACTGCACTGTATATATATAATACTGCACTGTATATATAATACTGCTCTGTATATATATATTACTGCACTGTATATATAATACTGCTCTGTATATATAATACTGCTCTGTATATATAATACTGCACTGTATATATAATACTGCTCTGTATATATAATACTGCACTGTATATATAATACTGCTCTGTATATATAATACTGCACTGTATATATAATACTGCTCTGTATATATAATACTGCACTGTATATATATAATACTGCACTGTATATATAATACTGCTCTGTATATATAATACTGCACTGTATATATAATACTGCTCTGTATATATATAATACTGCACTGTATATATAATACTGCTCTGTATATATAATACTGCTCTGTATATATATAATACTGCTCTGTATATATAATACTGCACTGTATATATAATACTGCACTGTATATATAATACTGCTCTGTGTATATATATAATACTGCACTGTATATATAATATTGCTCTGTATATATATAATACTGCACTGTATATATAATACTGCTCTGTATATATATATATAATACTGCACTGTATATATAATACTGCTCTGTATATATAATACTGCTCTGTATATATAATACTGCACTGTATATATAATACTGCTCTGTATATATAATACTGCTCTGTATATATATATATAATACTGCACTGTATATATAATACTGCTCTGTATATATAATACTGCACTGTATATATAATACTGCTCTGTATATATATATAATACTGCACTGTATATTTAATACTGCTCTGTATATATAATACTGCACTGTATATATAATACTGCTCTGTATATATATAATACTGCACTGTATATATAATACTGCTCTGTATATATATAATACTGCACTGTATATATAATACTGCTCTGTATATATATATAATACTGCACTGTATATATAATACTGCACTGTATATATAATACTGCTCTGTATATATATAATACTGCACTGTATATATAATATTGCTCTGTATATATATAATACTGCACTGTATATATAATACTGCTCTGTATATATATAATACTGCACTGTATATATAATACTGCTCTGTATATATATAATACTGCACTGTATATATAATACTGCTCTGTATATATAATACTGCACTGTATATATAATACTGCACTGTATATTTAATACTGCTCTGTGTATATATATAATACTGCACTGTATATATAATACTGCTCTGTATATATAATACTGCACTGTATATATAATACTGCTCTGTATATATATAATACTGCTCTGTATATATAATACTGCTCTGTATATATATAATACTGCACTGTATATATAATACTGCTCTGTATATATAATACTGCTCTGTATATATATAATACTGCTCTGTATATATAATACTGCACTGTATATATATAATACTGCACTGTATATATAATACTGCTCTGTATATATAATACTGCTCTGTATATATATAATACTGCACTGTATATATAATACTGCTCTGTATATATATAATACTGCACTGTATATATAATACTGCTCTGTATATATAATACTGCTCTGTATATATATAATACTGCTCTGTATATATAATACTGCACTGTATATATATAATACTGCACTGTATATATAATACTGCTCTGTATATATAATACTGCTCTGTATATATATAATACTGCACTGTATATATAATACTGCTCTGTATATATATAATACTGCACTGTATATATAATACTGCTCTGTATATATATTACTGCTCTGTATATATATAATACTGCACTGTATATATAATACTGCACTGTATATATAATACTGATCTGTATATATAATACTGCTCTGTATATATAATACTGCTCTGTATATATATAATACTGCACTGTATATATAATACTGCTCTGTATATATAATACTGCTCTGTATATATATTACTGCTCTGTATATATAATACCGCTCTGCACCGTATATATAATACTGCACTGTATATATAATACTGCACTGTATATATAATACTGCTCTGTATATATATTACTGCTCTGTATATATATAATTCTGCACTGTATATATAATACTGCTCTGTATATATAATACTGCTCTGTATATATATTACTGCTCTGTATATATATAATTCTGCACTGTATATATAATACTGCACTGTATATATAATACTGCTCTGTATATATATAATACTGCACTGTATATATAATACTGCTCTGTATATATATTACTGCTCTGTATATATATAATACTGCTCTGTATATATAATACTGCTCTGTATATATATTACTGCTCTGTATATATATAATTCTGCACTGTATATATAATACTGCTCTGTATATATATAATACTGCACTGTATATATAATACTGCACTGTATATATAATACTGCTCTGTATATATATTACTGCTCTGTATATATATAATTCTGCACTGTATATATAATACTGCACTGTATATATAATACTGCTCTGTATATATATAATACTGCTCTGTATATATAATACTGCTCTGTATATATATTACTGCTCTGTATATATATAATACTGCTCTGTATATATATTACTGCTCTGTATATATATAATTCTGCACTGTATATATAATACTGCACTGTATATATATAATACTGCTCTGTATATATATTACTGCTCTGTATATATATAATTCTGCACTGTATATATAATACTGCACTGTATATATATAATACTGCTCTGTATATATATTACTGCTCTGTATATATAATACTGCTCTGTATATATATTACTGCACTGTATATATAATTCTGCACTGTATATATAATACTGCACTGTATATATAATATTGCTCTGTATATATATAATTCTGCACTGTATATATAATACTGCTCTGTATATATAATACTGCTCTGTATATATAATACTGCTCTGTATATATATAATTCTGCACTGTATATATATAATACTGCACTGTATATATATAATTCTGCACTGTATATATAATACTGCACTGTATATGCTCTTTCTTTCCTTCGATTGTATGTACGGTATTACCTATGATGTGCTCTCCTTTATTTTTTTACATGTGAAGTTTCTTTATTTCTATATTGTTATGAAGGCTGATGAGAATGAATTGCAGTTAATTGGAAAGTCCTCTCTTGCTATGAAAATTTACTTCATCACAAAAACTCCATTTCCACCTCTTTTCAGCCCAGTCACAAAATGAGATGCTGACAAATCTTCCGTGATCTTCTCGTTAGCTCTGGAGAAAGTGTTAGGAATGACTCCTATAAAGGATTTATCTAGGAGATTGGGTCTCCCCCAGTGCAGAGCCTGCTCAGGAATGGCAGCAAGCAGTGTGAGGGCATCTACACACATAGTGAGGAGAAGGCTTCTGGAGGATGGCCTGTTGTCAAGAAGGGCAGCATAGAAGCCATTACTCTCCAAAAAAAACATCAAGGACAGACAGACATCCTGCAAGAAGTACAGGGACTGGACTGCAGATGACTGGGGGGAAGATATCTTCTCTGATGAAACCCCCTTCAGACTGTTTGGGACATCTAGAAAAAAATTTGTCTGGAGAAGAAAAGTCTTCTGACACATGTCCTGTGTCATGCCATCAGTAAATCATCTTGGGTCCATTCATGTGTGGGATTCTTCTCATGCAAGGGAGTGGGCTCACAATTTTGCCTAAGAACACTGCCCTGAATAAAGAATGGGATCAAAACATCTTCCAAGAGTAACGTTCTCCTGACCATCCAAAAACAACTTCTCCTGACCATCCAAAAACAACTTCTCCTGACCATCCAGGATCAACTTCTCCCAAACATCCAGGAGCAACTTCTCCCAACTATCCAGGGGCAACTTCTCCCAACCATCCAGGAGCTACTTCTCCTGACCATCCAAGAGCAACTTCTTCCAACCATCCAGAAGTGACTTTTCCCAACCTTGGAGCAATTTGGTGACTAACAAATGCTTTTCCTGCAGGATAGAGACCATGTCACAAGGCAAAACTAAAAATCAAGTCCCTCGCTGAACAAAACATTGAAATTTTGGGTTCATGACCAAGAAACCCAACAGGTCCTCAATCTATAGAGAACCTGTTCTTGATCCTCAAAACGCAGATGGACAAACAAAAACCCAGAAATTGTGATCAACTCCAAGCACTGATTAAGTAATAACAGGTTGTCAGTAATCAGGATTTGGGCCAGAAACTGGTATCCAGCAGATAAAAGGGTCAACACTGGAAATATTTAGAGGGTCATTTATAATCAGAAAAACATCTATATTAGGTGTATTTCTGGTTCAGATTGCGGCGCAAAGGTTATCATTCCAGGTCTAAAAAAGTGGGCGTGCTGTGAGCAGGAAAGGAGGGGGGGGGGGGGGCGGCCTGTCTCATTCATTTTATACTCCTGTTTTAGGCTTAGAAAATGGCCTGAATTTAAGCCAGCAAGGAAGCTGTCTTAAATTTGGACTGGCGCTGGGTATGACGTAGTTATGTAGAGGCCGGCGCCTTTACATAACTGTGGTGAATCTACCGCCAGCTCAGGGGCTAAAACGTCTGTCTTACAAATGACTCCCTTAGTCTTCGACAATAGGGCCTGAGAAAAGAATGGGGTGCACACGGTATCAGCATTAGGCCTCATTCGGCCGTACCGTGCATTGGGGACCACAATTTGTGGTCCCCAATGCTCAGGCAACATCAATTTGAATGGGTCCATGCTCCGTCCGCACCGTTCAAATTTTTTGGCGGCGCAGAGGCACGGAGAGAAACCCCACAGAAGCAGTGTTTCCATGGGGCTCCCTGCCTCCATTCCATATCCGTGTGGGCTGCAATATGGGCACGGCCGGGCAACGGCCGTTTACATGAGGCCTAATGCAGATTCCTGGCCATGTGAATATATCCTTAAACTTATGAAATGCTCATAATTGTCCATTAGTTACCATAGAAACATGACTAAAAGATCCAAAAACACTGAAGCAGCAAGATGCGTGGAAACCAAAACTTGGGTCAGTTTCAAAACCTTTTTCCAGGACTGTACAATATGGGGGTCATGTCACCTTTAAACCTGGCTTTTTTTTTGTGTTCCTGACCCAATCTCTGAACTGGTGCACCTTATTTATTTATGTGGCGTGAGTGCAATGTGGTTTACACCTTTAGGTGGCCTGGCGTGGCCTGGCGTGGGCTGCGACTTTTGCAAGTCACACATAGTAAATGAGCCATAATCCAGGTCTAATCTCACCATTAGCTCTTAAACATAGAAAAGTGGCAAGGATCACAAAATGCCCCGAAAATGTCGCAGTTTCCCTAACTTGCAACTTTTTTATACCACAAAACTGACGCATCTGATTTCATAAATGACCCCCTATATGTCTATATAACACTGCACTGTATATGTGTATATAATACTGTACTATATACTTCCTGCCTGTCTATTATACACGGTCGAAACACATTATAATGAACATTAACTAATCTCCAGAGTAACCACCATACTCAGCACGGACAGCAGCTAGAGGGGCTGGGGTGACTCAATAAAGTAGGTTGGTAAAGTATCTGGTGTCATGGTAACTGCAGTGCATCCCACAACTGCTGGAGGGTTATGGGGGGGGATCCATAGAGAGAACACCACAATCGAGGTGGTTCCACAAATGCTGATGGGGCGTGGAGGTGATCCAAAGAGCAAATACGACCATTAAGGTGGTCCCACAACTGCTGGAGGTGAATGGGGGGGATCCATAGAGAGAACACGACCATCAAGATGGTCTTACAGCTGCTGGAGGAGTGTGGGGGAGATCCAAAGAGCAAACACGACCATAAAGGTGGTCCCACAGCTGCTGGAGGTGAATGGGAGGGATCCATTGAGAGAACAATACCATTGAGGTGGTCCCACAGCTGCTGGAGGTGAATGGGGGGGATCCATAGAGAGAACACGACTGTCGAGGTGGTCCCACAGATGCTGGAGGTGAATGGGGGGATCCATAGAGAGAACACGACCATCAAGATGGTCCTACAGCTGCTGGAGGAGTGTGGGGGAGATCCAAAGAGCAAACACGACCATAAAGGTGGTCCTACAGCTTCTGGAGGGGAATGGGAGGGATCCATAGAGAGAACACGACTGTCGAGGTGGTCCCACAGCTGCTGGAGGTGAATGGGGGGAATCCATAGAGAGAACATGACCGTCAAGGTGGTCCCACAGATGCTGAAGGGGGATGGGGGGATCCATAGAGAGAACACAACCATTGAGGTGGTCCCACAGCTGCTGGAGGTGAATGGGGGGAATCCATAGAGAGAACACGACCATTGAGATGGTCCCACAGATGCTGGAGGTACGTGGGGAGGATTCATAGAAAGAACACAACCATCAAGGTGGTTCCAAAGATGCTGGAGGGGGCATAGTAGAGTATCCATAAAGCGAACACAACCATTAGCGTGGTCCCACAGCTACTGGAGGGGGCGTAGGGGGGGCCATAGAGAGAACATGACCATTGAGGTTGTCCCACAGATGCTTGAGGAGTGGGGGGGGATCTATAGAGCAAACACGACCATGAAGGTGGTCCCACAGCTGCTGGAGGGGGCATGGGGAGGATCCATAGAGCGAGCACAACCATTAGGGTGGTCCCACGGCTACTGGAGGGGGCGTAGGGGGGGGCCATAGAGAGAACATGACCATTGAGGTTGTCCCACAGATGCTTGAGGAGTGGGGGGGGATCTATAGAGCAAACACGACCATGAAGGTGGTCCCACAGCTGCTAGAGTGGGCATGGGGAGGATCCATAGAGCGAGCACAACAATTGAGGTGGTCCCACAGCTACTGGAGGGGGCGTAGGGGGGGCCATAGAGAGAACACGACCATTGAAGTTGTCCCACAGATGCTTGAGGAGTGTGGGGGGGATCTATAGAGGAAACACGACCATGAAGGTGGTCCCACAGCTGCTGGAGGGGGCATGGGGAGGATCCATAGAGCGAGCACAACAATTGAGGTGGTCCCACAGAATTAGGGGGCCAGAGTATAACTTGGAAGTCTTGGTCATGCTCTTCCAACATACGTCGGACATTTCTAGTCACGTGACATGTCGCATTGTCTCGCTGGAATATCCAATCTGCCCCAGGGAAGACAATCGCCATGTATGGGAGTATCTGCAAAGATGGATTCACACCCAAATCGGTTGAGAGTACCTTTCACAATAATGAGTGGCCCAGTGAATGCCACGAAAACCTTTCCCATATCATAACGCTGCCCCCATCAGCTTGTGTTCTTCCAGCAATGGCTGCAGGGTGTTTTTTCTCTGATGTCCCTTGTTTCACACCCAACGTCCATCAGTTCCGTGAAGCAGAAAACATGTTGAGTCAACCCTTTACCAATCAACAGAAGTCCAATTCCGATACTGCTGACAAAATTGAAGCCTTTTCTGCCAAAGCAGCATGGATAGAAAAAGCACAGTGACCATCTTTCTACTCCGGAGCCCCAAACGTAGTAGACACGTCTGGTTGCCTCTTAGTTCGCCCCACCGAGGGATATGTGTGCAGACAGCCTATCACACACCTTATATACCCACCGAGGGATATGTGTGCAGACAGCCTATCACACACCTTATATACCCACAGAGGGATATGTGTGCAGACAGCCTATCACACACCTTATATACCCACAGAGGGATATGTGTGCAGACAGCCTATCACACCTTATATACCCACCGAGGGATATGTGTGCAGACAGCCTATCACACACCTTATATACCCACCGAGGGATATGTGTGCAGACAGCCTATCTCAACTTATATACCCACCGAGGGATATGTGTGCAGACAGCCTATCTCAACTTATATACCCACCGAGGGATATGTGTGCAGACAGCCTATCTCACCTTATATACCTACCGAGGGATATGTGTGCAGACAGCCTATCACACACCTTATATACCCACCGAGGGATATGTGTGCAGACAGCCTATCTCACCTTATATACCCACTGACGGATATGTGTGCAGACAGCCTATCACACACCTTATATACCCACCGAGGGATATGTGTGCAGACAGCCTATCACACCTTATATACCCACCGAAGGATATGTGTGCAGACAGCCTATCACACTCCTTATATACCAACCAAGGGATATATGTGCAGACAGCCTATCTCACCTTATATACCCACTGACGGATATGTGTGCAGACAGCCTATCACACACCTTATATACCCACCGAGGGATATGTGTGCAGACAGCCTATCACACACCTTATATACCCACCGAGGGATATGTGTGCAGACAGCCTATCACACACCTTATATACCCACCGAGGGATATGTGTGCAGACAGCCTATCACACACCTTATATACCCACCGAGGGATATGTGTGCAGACAGCCTATCTCACCTTATATACCCACTGACGGATATGTGTGCAGACAGCCTATCACACACCTTATATACCCACCGTGGGATATGTGTGCAGACAGCCTATCTCACCTTATATACCCACTGACGGATATGTGTGCAGACAGCCTATCACACACCTTATATACCCACCGAGGGATATGTGTGCAGACAGCCTACCACACCTTATATACCCACCGAGGGATATGTGTGCAGACAGCCTATCACACCCTTCATATACCCACCAAGAGATATGTGTGCAGACAGCCTATCACACCCCTTATATACTCACCAAGGGGGATATGTGTGTAGACAGCCTATCACACCCCTTATATACCCATGAGGGATATGTGTGCAGACAGCCTATCTGTCGCCCGTGTGTAGAAGGTAGACACCACACCGGACGAAGAAGGAGAGGGAACAAGGCATGAAAGCAAGGGAAGAAAGAAGGATACCTCCTAGTCAAATCCCTAGTCACAGTCCTGACTGGCTATCAGTATGAACAGACCCCAAAGGTAAGTGAGTTCATAAGCAGGAGTACCTAGAGTCCTAACTCCCCCTATAAGACCCTGCCGATAGTGACAGGACTGAGACTACCTGTTTCTCCAGAAATGAAGGACGACCAGGAGTCTCCCTCAGGCCTACAACAAAGGGCAGGGGGAAAACAACTCACAGATAAACCAAAACAAAATGAAAAAGGGAAAGGAAACACTTAACTTTTCAGTAGCTATGGCAGCAACAGGAACTCAGCCAAAAACCAAACACCAGCAGACCACACTGAAGCTATAAACCGCACAGCATTGTGGGCGAAGCAACTATAAATAAAGAAAGTTAAATGACCACAATAGCAATACCTGGAGGATAGAGGTGTGGCCAGTATCAGAAACAACACAGACATCTATTGATCTACAAGGAAACCTGTCAGATAAAAGCATGTGTGGCCAGTCTCACAGATCTTCTGTCACCCACTGTCGCAGAGACATCCGTATGACTCAGTACGTCCATGACACTATCACACACCTTATATACCCACCAAGGGATATGTGTGCAGACAGCCTATCACAACTTATATACCCACCGAGGGATATGTGTGCAGACAGCCTATCACACCTTATATACCAACCAAGGGATATGTGTGCAGACAGCCTATCACACTTTATATACCCACCGAGGAATATGTGTGCAGACAGCCTATCACACCTTATATACTCCCTGAGGGATATGTGTGCAGACAGCCTATCACACCTTATATACCCATCTAGGGATATGTGTGCAGACAGCCTATCACACCTTTTATACCCACCTAGGGTTATTTGTGCAGACAGCCTATTACACCTTATATACCCACTGAGGTATATGTGTGCAGAAAGCCTATCACACCTTATATACCACCTAGGGATATGTGTGCAGACAGCCTATCACACCCCTTATATACCCACTGAGGGATATGTGTGCAGACAGCCTATCAGACCTTATATACCCACCTAGGGATATGTGTGCAGACAGCCTATCACACCTTATATACCCACCGAGGGATATGTGTGCAGACAGCCTATCACACATCTTATATACCCACCGAGGGATATGTGTGCAGACAGCCTATCACACACCTTATATACCCACTGAGGGATATGTGTGCAGACAGCCTATCACACCTTATATACCCACCGAGGGATATGTGTGCAGACAGCCTATCACACACCTTATATACCCACTGAGGGATATGTGTGCAGACAGCCTATCACACACCTTATATACCCACTGAGGGATATGTGTGCAGACAGCCTATCACACACCTTATTTACCCACCGAGGGATGTGTGCAGACAGCCTATCACACCTTATATACCCACCGAGGGATATATGTGCAGACACCCTATCACACACCTTATATACCCACTGAGGGATATGTGTGCAGACAGCCTATCACACACTATATATACCCACTGAGGGATATGTGTGCAGACAGACTATCACACACCTTATACAGTATACCCACCAAGGGATATGTGTGCAGACAGCCTATCACACCTCATATACCCACCGAGGGATATGTGTGCAGACAGCCTATCACACACTATATATACCCACTGAGGGATATGTGTGCAGACAGCCTTTCACACACCTTATATACCCACCAAGGGATATGTGTGCAGACAGCCTATCACACCTTATTTACCCACCGAGGGATATGTGTGCAGACAGCCTATCACACACCTTATATACCCACTGAGGGATATGTGTGCAGACAGCCTATCACACCTTATATACCCACCGAGGGATATGTGTGCAGACAGCCTATCACACACCTTATATACCCACTGAGGGATATGTGTGCAGACAGCCTATCACACACCTTATATACCCACTGAGGGATATGTGTGCAGACAGCCTATCACACACCTTATTTACCCACCGAGGGATGTGTGCAGACAGCCTATCACACCTTATATACCCACCGAGGGATATATGTGCAGACACCCTATCACACACCTTATATACCCACTGAGGGATATGTGTGCAGACAGCCTATCACACACTATATATACCCACTGAGGGATATGTGTGCAGACAGACTATCACACACCTTATACAGTATACCCACCGAGGGATATGTGTGCAGACAGCCTATCACACCTCATATACCCACCGAGGGATATGTGTGCAGACAGCCTATCACACACTATATATACCCACTGAGGGATATGTGTGCAGACAGCCTTTCACACACCTTATATACCCACCAAGGGATATGTGTGCAGACAGCCTATCACACCTTATTTACCCACCGAGGGATATGTGTGCAGAAAGCCTATCACACACTATATATACCCACCGAGGGATATGTGTGCAGACAGCCTATCACACCTTATTTACCCACTGAGGAATATGTGTGCAGACAGCCTATCACACACTATATATACCCACCGAGAGATATGTGTGCAGACAGCCTATTACACATCTTATATAGCCAGTTCAGCACACATAACTCCCTTTATGACCTACACGCTTCTGACATTGAGAGTCGGAATTATTAATAATGGAACTGGACTGTAAATATATAAAACTGTACTATATGTGTGTATATTACTGTATATATGTGTATTATGCTGCAGTATATGTGTACACTACTGTACTATATCATTTCTTTCTGTATCTCATGATACCATGCACTATATCTATGTATACTCCTCTGTGCGCTGTTCACACCTCCGGGACAGGTCTTCCTGCAGTAAATGAAGTGCAGTGAGTGAAGGAGCAGCAGATCTGGCAGTGAATAGAGAAGCAGGCTCATTCTCCCCCCTCTGCCTGCCCTGGGAGTGAGGTTGTTATAGCTACATGAACCCCAGGGGTCCCCTGGTCTATTTAATGTGCCTTAATTCTTGCCCCTCTTGTGAAGGACAGCAGTGGAGCAGCAGCAGTGGAGGGGTTTGTGGGCCAACATGACTATCTCCTGGCAATTAGCTCATTCCTCCCTGACTGACAGAGCAGCAGCAGTGTCATCACAATTCCCCCTTGGCAAGAGCTGCTGATTGGGTCCTTGCAGGGAAGGAGTCTGCTCCAAAGTTTCTTCTTTTTAATATTTGCTTGTGGTGTGTTCTCCAGAGTGTGAGCTCAGTGCAGCCTGCAGCACCCAGGACACTAGGAGAGCCAAGCTCCTGCCCACCTGCACCACCCAGGACAAGAGGAGAGCCAGGCTCCTGCCCACCTGCAGCACCCAGGACACTAGGAGAGCCAAGCTCCTGCCCACCTGCAGCACCCAGGACAAGAGGAGAGCCAGGCTCCTGCCCACCTGCAGCACCCAGGACAAGAGGAGAGCCAAGCTCCTGCCCACCTGCAGCACACAGGACAAGAGGGAAGCCAGGCTCCTGCCCACCTGCAGCACCCAGGACACTAGGAGAGCCAGACTCCTGCCCACCTGCAGCATCCAGGACCAGAGGAGAGGTAGGCTGCTGCCTACCTGCAGGACCCAGAACCAGAGGGGAGCCAAGCTCCTGCCCACTGGCAGCACCCAATACAAGATTAGAGCCAGGCTCCTGCCCATCAGCAGCACCCAGAACCAGAGGAGCTAGGCTCCTACTGCAAACAGAATAAGGGAAGAACTAGGTATCTGCCTTCCTGTCCAGGACAAGAGAAGAACCAAGGTCCTGCCAACCTACAGTACCCAGGACAAGGTGGAGCCAGGCTTCTGCCCACCTGCCCAATACAAGAGGAAAACCAGATTCCTACTGACTTGCAGCACCCAGAACAAGAGGAGAGCCTGGTTCCTACACCAAATCCTTCTCAGTACTAGAGGTGAGCAAGGTAACTACCCACCTACACCCAGGACAAGCTGTTACCTACTTACTTGCAACACCCAAATTAAGGTAGAGCCAGGCTCCTACTCACCTGCCTTCAGCACCTAGCACAGAAGAGTCTGACTCCTGCCCACCTACTGCAGTGCCCAGTACAGGAGAAAAGTCGGACTCCTGCCCACCTACCTGCAGTGCCCAGTACAGGAGGAAGATCGGGCTCTGTCTGCTCCACACTTTGGGGTTCTCACTTTCTGGATATTTTTCTGGATAGTTTTTTTTAAAAATATATATATATAATTTGCCAGAGAATAATCTGAACTTCGCTTCCTTTCTTCTGGACAATGTTCTCATTTGGATATTTGCTGTTTCTCTGTGGACTTCGCCAGGTTCTGACAACCTATCCAATCTGGTGGTAAGTGCCCCACTGAATGCATTATAAGTAGTATTATCATTGAGTGTTATGATGTGATGGGGGGGCAGCTCAGCATTTGGGGGCCCCAGCCTCATACAGATAACGTAGAGATGGTAGGAGTTGTCCAGGATTTGCTCTTTTGCAGTCAACAGAAGAAAACAACAAAAACTCGCAAAACTTTTTTTTTTTTTTTTTTTTAATTTTTGCTGTGAGGGAGAAACATAAAATCAGGAAAGACAAGACTGGGCAGCCTGAACCCTGCACTGCAGAGGCTAGACTGTGCCTGGTATAGGGGTGTGTGCACACAGATCTAAGGATGTGGGTGTTTATATAATGTATCGGTATTTATTATGATATTGTTTTCAGTGTTTCTTATGATTTGTTACATTGTATATTTAGCTCCTTCGGTTGTGGCCGTCTGGTGACCTCTGCTGGTCTCCTATGTTTAGCTTGTTGTAGGAGATCACTGGTGGGTCAGGGGGATCTGCTCATCTCTTATGTTTGGGTTGTTGTAGGAGATCACTGTGGATCAGGGGGATCTGCTCATCTCTTATGTTTGGGTTGTTGTAGGAGATCACTGTGGATCAGGGGGATCTGCTCATCTCTAATGTTTGTAGTCAGTGATCACTGGGGTCTGCTCGTCTCCTGGTCTGTACTCAGTGATCACTGGGGATCTGCTCGTCTCCTAGTCTGTACTCAGTGATCACTGAGGATCTGCTGGTCTCTTGGTCTGTACTCAGTGATCACTCGGGATCTGCTGATCTCTTGGTCTGTACTCAGTGATCACTGGGGATCTGCTGATCTCTTGGTCTGTACTCAGTGATCACTGGGGATCTGCTCGTCTTCTGGTCTGTACTCAGTGATCACTGAGGGTCTGCTGGTCTCTTGGTCTGTACTCAGTGATCACTGGGGATCTGCTCGTCTCTTGGTATGTACTCAGTGATCACTGGGGATCTGCTCGTCTCCTAGTCTGTACTCAGTGATCACTGGGGATCTGCTGGTCTCTTGGTCTGTACTCAGTGATCACTGGGGATCTGCTGGTCTCTTGGTCTGTATTCAGTGATCACTGGGGGTCTGCTCGTTCTCCTGGTCTGTACTCAGTGATCACTGGGGGTCTGCTCGTTCTCCTGGTCTGTACTCAGTAATCACTGGGGATCTGCTCATCTCCTGGTCTGTACTCAGTGATCACTGGGGATCTGCTTGTCTCTTGTTCTGTACTCAGTGATCACTGGTGATCTGCTCATCTCCTGGTCTGTACTAAGTGATCACTGGTGATCTGCTCGTCTCTTGGTCTGTACTCAGTGATCACTGGGGAACTGCTGGTTTCTTGGTCTGTACTCAGTGATCACTGGGGATCTGCTCATCTCCTGGTCTGTACTCAGTGATCACTGGTGATCTGCTCGTCTCTTGGTCTGTACTCAGTGATCACTGGGGATCTGCTGGTTTCTTGGTCTGTACTCAGTGATCACTGGGGATCTGCTGGTCTCTTGGTCTGTACTCAGTGATCACTGGGGATCTGCTGGTCTCTTGGTCTGTACTCAGTGATCACTGGGGATCTGCTCCTCTCTTGGTCTGTACTCAGTGATCACTGGGGATCTGCTCTTCTCTTGGTCTGTGCTCAGTGATCACTGGTGATCTGTTCCTCTCTTGGTCTGTACTCAGTGATCACTAGGGATCTGCTCCTCTCTTGGTCTGTACTCAGTGATCACTGGGGATCTTCTCTTCTCTTGGTCTGTACTCAGTGATCACTGGTGATCTGTTCCTCTCTTGGTCTGTACTCAGTGATCACTAGGGATCTGCTCCTCTCTTCGTCTGTACTCAGTGACCACTGAGGATCTGCTGGTCTCTTGGTCTGTACTCAGTGATCACTGGGGATCTGCTGATCTCTTGGTCTGTACTCAGTAATCACTGGGGATCTGCTGGTCTCTTGGTCTGTACTCAGTAATCACTGGGGATCTGCTGGTCTCTTGGTCTGTACTCAGTGATCACTGGGGATCTGCTGGTCTCTTGGTCTGTACTCAGTAATCACTGGGGATCTGCTGGTCTCTTGGTCTGTACTCAGTGATCACTGTGGATCTGCTCGTCTTCTGGTCTGTACTCAGTGATCACTGGGGATCTGCTCCTCTCTTGGTCTGTACTCAGTGATCACTGGTGATCTGTTCCTCTCTTGGTCTGTACTCAGTGATCACTAGGGATCTGCTGGTCTCTTGGTCTGTACTCAGTGATCACTAGGGATCTGCTCCTCTCCTGGTCTGTACTCAGTGATCACTAGGGATCTGCTCCTCTCCTGGTCTGTACTCAGTGATCACTTGGATCTGCTCTTGATGCTTTTATATATAGGTTGAAGCTCCCAGCTGAGAATTCTTGCTTTATGAGACATTGTGCAGGTTTTATTAGGACGCCCTGTGGCCCCCCTTTGTTAGGGATCTATTAGGGTTTCCTTTATAGAAAGAGCCATTAAGATCTAAGGCGTAATAAGATGATTATATTTTAGGGTTAGGGATTTGAGGGTTCAGAGCCAATACCATACACTTAGCACCTCTCAGTAAGGGCAGGTGCTCCCTCTTCTCTTTCTTTGCCTGAGGAGCTGCAGGGAGATATGTCTGACCAGGTATGTACCTGTGGGAAGCAGCGCAGGGTCCTGGTATGTGGTGAGATGTTTGGACAGAAGATCTTCACTGCAGCACAAGCCTCATCTGTAATTATAAAGTCAGCTAATGGGGCCTGACCGGGCAAGAGCCGAGGAAGAGGGGAGCTACAGTGCACTGCAGCATGGAGATTGTGTGACAAGTCACAAGTCACCTGCCAGGGGTAATACTCCACTAATAACCCCCTCCCGATCACTGTGTGCCCAGGGTGGTGCACTGCAGCCCATCGCCTATGAGTATCAGTCCTGCTTCACCTGGGAGGCCCTTGTATGGGATTTGCAGGTGGGGTGAAGGGTACATGGGGTGGCTGTGCTCTCAGTGTCACCATTGGGTGAGGTTCCTTGTCTCACAGGCATCTCAGGTATGTCTGCAAGACAGAATTCATTTCAATTAGAAGGTCATAAAATGCAAATGTGCTCTTGATAAGACAGGCAGAAGGAACACCTGGCCTGTAATCCATAATGAGCAATGTTTAATTCACAGTTATTATACAGCTTATAATTACAAAGCATTGATGCATTCCTGGAGCTGACAGGGGAAGACATTCCACCGAAACCCACATAAATATTCCCTGTCACCTCCGCACTCTCAAGTCCCTGCTGTTCACCTACAGGGCAAAAAGAAAAAGAAAAAAAAACTTTCTTTATGAAAGCAGTTTTTTTAAATGTAACTTTTCTGACCTATTTTTACAGGGAAAAAAATTTTTAAATTTTTTATTTTTTGAAGGAATAAATGAGATACTAAAAATAAGATTAATTGTGGGTCGTTTCCTTCTATCTCACACACAGGCAGATGGTTTCTATTCTTTCAGGTTTCCTTTGTTTTAGGACTTGTTTCCATTTTAATATTTTAAATACGTTTTTAGAAAAAATCTGGGTAAATGAACCTGAGAAAACCCAAGAGCTTGTAGTGTTGGAAAAATCTGCACATTCAGACATTCGTGTGTCCGAACTGTCTTTTCTATGGTTCTGGACAAAGACAGAAAGTCATTAAATGGTTAAAACTCATTGGAAATTGTCAATTATAAATGTAATTAACCCCTTAACGACCAGTGCTGTACATGTACGGCGGGCTGATCGGGCAGATGCAGGAGCCCACCCTTATCAGCGGCACGGACCCGGCAGTCACTGACAGTTGGCCCCCTGCTGCATACACCGATGCCGGCGTGTTAACCCCTTGTATGACCGTGGCGAGCAGAGGGTTTGCGGAGGGTACGGGTGCCCTGTGCTTCCCCATCGGGTCCCCGTGTTGCAGTGAAGGCAGCCCGATGCTTCTACGGAAGCCTGTGAGATCCAGCCCTTAGGCTGACAGCCAAAGGTTGTATTGTAATGAATTACAGAGGGGATCAGACCTCAGAAGTTGAAGTCCCAGAGTGGGACAAAAATAAAAAGTTTAAAAAGTTTAAAAAAAAAGTGTTTTTCATAATAAAAAAAAGTAATAAAATTAATTCCCAAAATAAAACATTAAATTGTAAAAAAAAGAATTGAAAAAAACAGACATATTGGGTATTTCCACATCTGTAACAAATGGCTCTACAAAAATATCACATGATCCACCCCCTGACCTGAATGCCGTACAAAAAAATAAAAATAAAAACTGTGCTAAAACAATCATTTTTTTGTCACCTTACATCACAAAAAGTGCAACACCAAGCGATCAAAAAGGCGTATGCACCCCAAAATAGTAACAATAAAACCGTCACCTCACCCTTCAAAAATGAGACCCTAAATAAAACAATCGGGCCAAAAATAAAAAAAGTATGACTCTCAGAATATGTAGACACTAAAATATGATTTTTTTGGTTTCAAAAATGCTTTTATTGTATTAAAAGTAAAAAAAAATAAAAAAAATAGACATATTAGGTATCACTGCGTCCATAACAACCGGGACTATTAAAATATCACATGACTTAACCCCTCAGGTGAACACCGTAAAAAAAAAAAAAAAAAAAGCTATTTTTTGTCACCTTACATTACAAAAAGTGTAATACCAAGCTATCAAAAAGTCATATGCACCCCAAAATCAAACCAATCAAACCGTCATCTCATCCCACAAAAATTGAGCCCCTACACAAGACAGTCGCCCAAAAAAAATAATAACTATGGCTTTCAGAATATGGAGACACTAAGAAAAAAAAACAACCAAAAAAAATTGGTATTGTAGCGTCTGTAACAACCTGTTCTATAAAAATACCACATGATCTAACCTGTCAGATGAACATTGTAAGAAACTAAAAATAAAAACTGTGCCAAAACAGCTATTTTTTGTTACCTTGCCTCACAAAAAGTGTAATATAGAATAACCAAAAATCATATGTACCCCAAAAAAGTACCAACAAAACTGCCACTTTATCCCGTAGTTTCCAAAATGGGGTCATATTTTGGGAGTTTCTGCTCTAGGAGTGCATCAGGGGGGCTTCAAATGTAACATGGCAGCTTAAAATTATCCCAGTGAAATCTGCCTTCCAAAAACCATATGGCGTTCCTTTACTTCTGAGCCCTGCCGTGTGCCCGTACAGCGGTTTACGACCACATATGGGTTGTTTCTGTAAACTACAGAATCAGGGCAATAAATATTGAGTTTTGTTTGGCTGTTAACCCTTGGTTTGTTAGCGGAAAAAAAATGGATTCAAATGAAAAATCTGCCAAAAAAGTGAAATTCTGAAATTTCATCTACATTTTCCATTAATTCTTGTAAAACATCTAAAGGGTTAACAAAGTTTGTAAAATCAGTTTTGAATACCGTCAGGGGTGTTGTTTCTAAAATGGTTCCATTTTTGGGTGGTTTCTACTATGTAGGCCTCACAAAGTGACTTCAGACCTGAACTTGTCCCTAAAAAGTGGGTTTTGGAAATTTTCTTAAAAATGTTAAGATTTGCTTCTAAACTTCTAAGCCTCTAATGTCCCAAAAAAGAAAATGCAATTTACAAAATGATCCAAACATGAAGTAGACATATGGGAAATGTAAAGTAATAGCTATTTTAGGAGGTATCACTATCTGTTTTAAAAGCAGAGAAATTAAAATTCTGAAAATTGCTAATTTTTCCAAATTTTTGGTAAATTTGGTATTTTTTCATAAATAAAAATGAAATATTTTGACTCAAATTTACCACTGTCATGAATTACAATATGTGACGATAAAACAATCTCAGAATGGCCTGGATAAGTAAAAGCGTTTTAAAGTTATCACCACATAAAGTTACACATGTCAGATTTGCAAAAAAAATGGCCTGGTTCTTAAGGTAAAAAATGGCAGGGTCCTGAAGGGGTTAAATAGGTCAAATTCAGCAAGAAACTTTAATTAAAATAAGAACATAACCAACAAGAGGCAATTGAATTTTATTTTTGGGATTCTTTGGAAATTTCTCAAAGATTTTTATTTTTTATTTTTTGAAGGGATTGATCTTGTTTCTTAATGTTCATTTTTTATTTTTTGTTCCCTAAATAAAGATTTGGAGAATTTCACAAATAGTTTGTTTTAGAAGTCAGTGACCAAAGTGTCATTTACAAGCTATTATTCGCGAACCTTAAAGGCACAGTGTCATGTAAATGAGAAGCTCCTCCCCTCGAACATAAAGGGTGAAAGGTGCTGCTTTAAGACGAAGAAGAAACAGATATTATTTCAGCCTTAGCTTCTCATATTTTCAATGTTTTTTTTGTTTTTTTCTCGTTCCTGGATTTTGCAAATACATCATAACTTTGCCTGCAGTCAAAGCCATAAAACATTAACCCGTTTCATCCCAGAGGAATGTGCAGCTCGCTATGTGGCACTGGGTGCTGCAGGGCTCTGAGGCCGGGACAAGGTCGTAGCAATCTCTACTAAATAGTTGTCTTTGAATTGCAGGCATTTTTGAATTGCAAGGGTTAACTGTCCTTTAATCTATTGTTACCCCTTTGGCTGAGAAGCAAATGGACAAATTCAGACACGTGCAAAGGACGATTATCAAAGGGATTTTTTTGTAGCCAAAAAGAAGAAAAAAAATAGAAAAAAAATTGCAGTCCCCCTTCCCCAAATGCAGGAAATGCTGGGAGACATGGCCATGTAAAGCGGTAATGATTGTCACTCCTGTTTGTGCTATTCCTGTTAAGTGACATTAAATACACTTGTGTCATCTCACCCCGCGGCCACGTCTTCTTCTCAAGTGTCAGGGACCTCTCAGACTTTGACGCAGATCATTTCTATGCAAAAATTGTGAAATAGTGATTCAAAAATCTAATGAGGCAAAAAAACATGAGGCAAGTTTACCGTATGGAGCACATTTTCATAAAACTCACAGGAGGCTAACTAGATTCTGTGAATTAGTTTCTTCATTTGTTTTTCTAATTCAAAAATTATTTTCTTCTCATGTAAAGATTTTTCCACACCTTAAACTGCAGCAGACAATGAATTTAGGTGGTAATATTCCAAATTAAGTGTAAATATGGAAGGAAAGGACATGGGGTCAGACAGAAGAATTAATAAAGACAAAATAAAAAATCCACAAAAACACAAAAGACTAAAAGACCAAACTGCAGCATTGATTGTAGTCAAATAGATCAATAACTGGATATTTGTAAAAAAAAAAAAAAAATTGTGTGAAAAAATGAAAAACTAAAAACTTGAAAATGTTGATGTAAAAAAGTAAAATGTGATCAGATTTAAAAGATTGAAATAATACAATAAAATGTCGTTTAACGTCAATAATGAAATGAAATAGACAATTCTAAAGACATGAACGAAGGTCGATCTCTAACATGAGCCCTGAGATTTCTACCTTTTCTAAATCACAAACCTATAGAACAAAAAAGCTAAATAACTTTTATTTTAATTTTTAAATATTTTTTTATGTTTGTGGGTTTCATTCTATTACATCATTCATATGGATATATTCTCATTATTTAGTGTTCTTATAAATTATTCATATTCTTAGCACATTTTTATGTGTAATTAGTGTGAAATGACTTATACAGGGAGATCATTTTTTAACATTTTAGAAAATGCTCCATCCCCGGCCATTGTACTGCATGTTCCAGGACTATAGAACCGCCTGTGCTTTGGGGACCGTCCTAGAAGGATTTGTGCTGAGGAGTTCATGATGGAACATCATCTTTGTGCCCATTGTCCGGGGAACGAGCTTTAATCCGTGTGTTAATTATTTATTCACAGCTTTTCAGAGGAAGACCCTTAACCCAAATATGTCTTGTCCAAGCTTTCTTAAGATAGACAATTTATCACTGAGGAAGAAAAGGTCTTGGCTGATTGTGACGAGCTCTGTGGGTAGAAATGCTTCTAAGACACAATTGAATTCCTCAATCTCTTGTATTTATTGTCTTCATACAAGAGGAGGGGGTAAAATATCGAAAACCCAACATCAACTGCGAATAACTGGAAGATACGTAGATGTAAAAAATAGACAGATTGATTGATTGGTCAATAGATAGATAGATAATAGATAGATAGATAGATAGATAGATAATAGATAGATAGATAATAGATAGATAATAGATAGATAGATAATAGATAGATAATAGATAGATAGATAGATAGATAGATATGTGATAGATAATAGATAGATAGATAGATAGATAGATAGATAATAGATAATAGATAGATAATAGATAATAGATAGATAGATAGATAGATAGATAATAGATAGATAATAGATAGATAGATAATAGATAGATAGATAGATAGATAATAGATAGATAGATAATAGATAGATAATAGATAGATAATAGATAGATAGATAGATAGATAGATAATAGATAGATAATAGATAGAGAGATAGATAATAGATAGATAATAGATAATAGATAGATAAATAGATAGATAATAGATAGATAGATAGATAGATAGATAGATAGATAATAGATAGATAATAGATAGATAATAGATAATAGATAGATAAATAGATAATAGATAGATAATAGATAATAGATAGATAATAGATAAATAGATAGAAGATAGATAATAGATAGAAAGATAGATAGATGATAGATAGATAGATAGATATGAGATAGAAAATAGATAGATAGATAGATAGATAATAGATAGATAATAGATAGATAGATGATCGATAGATAATAGATAGATAGATAATAGATAGATAAATAGATGATAGATAGATATGAGATAGATAGATAGATAGATAATAGATAAATAATAGATAGATAGATAGATAGATAGATAGGAGATAGATAATAGATAGATAGATAGATAGATAGATAGATAGATAGATAGATAGATAGATAGATTACTGCCTGCCATAGACTGAGAGGAGTCTGATATACCATGGACTCCTATACCCCCACCCTGTATATGTCCCCATCCCCCAACCCTACCCAGTTATTTCCCACTTGCTTTGTCAATGCTAAAATGTATTTAGTCCTGACAATAAAGCTTATTTGATTTGATAGATGATAGATAGATAGATAGATAATAGATAGATAGATAATAGATAGATAATAGATAGATAGATAGATAGATAGATAATAGATAATAGATAGATAATAGATAGATAATAGATAGATAGATAGATAGATAGATAATAGATAGATAGAGAGATAGATAGATAGATAGATAGATAGATAGATAGATAATAGATAGATAGATAGATAATAGATAGATAGATAGATAGATAGATAATAGATAGATAGATAGATAATAGATAGATAGATAGATAATAGATAGATAATAGATAGATAATAGATAGATGATAGATGGATAGATAGATAGATAGATAGATAATAGATAGATGATAGATAGAAGATAGATATGAGATAGATAGATAGATAGATAGATAATAGATAGATAGATAATAGATAGATGATAGATAGATAGATAGATAGATAGATAGGTAATAGATAGATATGAGATAGATAGATAATAGATAGATGATAGATAGATAGATAGATAGATAGATAGATAGATACAGTAGATAGATAGATAGATAATAGATAGATAGATAATAGATAGATAGATAGATAGATAATAGATAGAAGATAGATATGAGATAGATATGAGATAGATAGATAATAGATAGATAATAGATAGATAGATAGATAGATAGATAATAGATAGATAGATAGATAATAGATAGATAGATAGATAGATAGATAGATAGATAGATAGAAGATAGATAGATAGATAATAGATAGATAGATAGATAATAGATAGATAGATAGGCTGAAGAAATTCCACGGCACATCCAAGGCGTTAAATAGTAGAAAAACTTTATTCACCAGACCCGCAACGTTTCGATCCGCTTCCTGGGATCTTTCTTCTGGTGAATAAAGTTTTTCTACTATTTTACGCCTTGGATGTGCCGTGGAATTTCTTCAGCCTATTATTTGGAGGGGGATCACCTCCACAACCGCTGGCACTCCGCCTGTACCTGTTATACAGCTGTGCTGCCCAACCTTCCTTTCTTGTCTAGATAGATAGATAGATAGATAGATAGATAGATAGATAGATAGAGAGATAATAGATAGATATTAGATAGATAGATAGATAGATAGATAATAGATAGATAATAGATAGATATAGATAGATAGATAGATAGATAGATAGATAGATAGATATGAGATGAAAAAATAGATAATAGATAGATAGATAGATAGATAATAGATACATATGAGATAGATAGATAGATAGATAGATAGATAGATAATAGATAGATATAGATAGATAGATAGATAATAGATAGATAATAGATACATATGAGATAGATAGATAGATAGATAGATAGATAGATAGATAGATAGATAGAAGATAGATGGATATGAGATGGATAGATAGATAAATAGTAGATAGATAGATAGATAGATAGATAATAGATTATGGGGTCAGACTGTAGTTGACTCCTATACATTATCTAATCTAGACGTAGCTTACTTCAGTCTGGTTATCACACTAATGTCGTATGTTTGACTTTGATGGGAATGTTGGAACTTCTTCCATATAGACATAAAAAAAAACACATCATCATAGATGTTCTGAAATATTATCATTTTTATTATAAAGGTGTCTTAACTTCTGACCCCGTGTGACTTCTAGAACATCTTGAGCTGTGCCAGTTGTCCCGTTTCTGTTCCCTTCATCTTTCCCAAGATTGTCTTCACCATTGAGATGCTTCTTCTCATTAAATGTTAAGAATACAAGGAATTGTCCTCCTCATTTAGTTAGCATCCACTTGTTTATTTTCATCCTAGGTCTTCACCAAACTCCACAGGTCATAGACATCAAAACCTTTCCTGTCTCGACTTTTGTCGTCCAGCACTTAACTGGATAACTCTCTCACATTCCTTAACGTGAAGACTTCTTCTACATTTTACTGTGTGTTCCTCTATGTTGTAATTTTGGATATTTTATAGTAAACTGCTGTAATCTAAGCTCCCTCTTCTGTGTCTTCTCCATCAGATCCACATTCCCACCTTTATATTTAGAGACAATTTCTTCTTTTAGGTTTCTCGATAGGGTCTTCAGGTATTCTTTCATATTGACCTATGAATTTTGTCATCTACAAATGTTGATGCTTCTTTCAGCAATCTTCCATCTTTCTCGACTTCTGCATCTCTCATGTCATAGTTGGTGGCTAGGTTGAGAAAAGCATGCCCATAAAGTGGTCATGCACCATAGACAGAGGTTAGTTGATGGTTGAACAATCATCAGGTGAACATTCGTTTTGTAGACACGGCCATGGACATTGTAGTCCACATTGGCTGTTACAGTTGTTCAAACTTCCCTTAGACTTTCAATAAAACCAGTTGATGGATGAAAGATATTTCTGGAAACGTTCCTTTCATTCACCAAGAATCTTTTTTGAATGAAAGATCTTTCATCTATTGGGCAAAGATTTTAAACATGACTGACTTCTTTTCAAATGATAATTGTCTGCCATTGGTCAGCTAAAATGATCAATCATTGCTAAATATCACTGAACTTTGGTTGAAATCGTCTGATTTGATCCACTTTAGACTAATGTGTATGGCCATCGATACTATGGCCAATGACTCTTTATATTTGTGCCTTGATGTCATGTATACAGGTATATTACTGACAATCTTTGCTTCTATGCTCTGTGCTTCTATGTACACTAGTCATTTTCACCACCTAAATACCAAGGCTGGTGAGAAGTATTCAGTAATAGGGTTCCCATATCGTATCATTTATTTGCATGTGTCCCATCCGGCCAATAAATCAATTAACCAGGTGTTTTCCAAGCACAGTATAGACTGCGTATAGCACAGGAAGTTCTCTGAGCAATAAACAGAGGAAGCACCAGAGGGTACAGGGCTGGATGAGGCTTCCAAAGAGAGTGTGGGAAACTTGCCACAAATATCCAGGTGAATGGAAAATATGGAGGTTTATGACCTACTGGGCGGGTGATCCGACTGCCATCTCGGAACTTCATAAATGAAGCTTTACAGCCATTAAAATAAGAACAGCCCTCCATTTCTGTGCCAAAGGCAAGGATAGCCTCGTAATGTGTCCACAGATCTGACAATGTCCGGCAGTCACACCACAATGTATAGAATAACCATCATATGCTGGGACTCTGAAGAAGCATTGGCTAAAGCGTTATGACTATGTAGGCCGAATGTCTCAGATGTCATCAGTCTCGATACATTTCTTGTGGATATAAATATGCAGTATGAATGGGTGAACTACAATCCTCAGCCTCTGTAACTCCCTACCCCTTATCTGGTCTTAGATATAAAGTATCAGTTGTCTCCAGAATGTCAGGAGATTCTTTATACGTAGAACAGGAGAACTTCTTGAACACTAATCGATGATTCTTCTATTACATTCTGATTTCTGCTGCATGGAAGCTTCTATCCCTACAGACAAGCTTACACCTTAAGAAATCATATTATAAAGCTTTGCTTTAGCTTTTAAGTTTGTGCTTGTACAAAGACGAGACGAGGGACTGAGGGATATTATTCTAAAACTCTCTCTTCCCCGGTCCCCAGATACCCCAGCCGGGCGGATGAGCAGCAGCATCCCATCTCCTCTCAGCAGGGCACCAGTGGAGCTTAATGCATAATTAGTAGGTTTAATGAACTGCACTTTCTTATATGCAAATACTGAGGCATGCATATATGCAAATAAAGCTCCAATAGAAGGAACAAACACAAGTATCTGTCCTTCCAGAGGACATTACTCCCCGAGAGTCACAAAAATAATGAGAGATCATGGGGGGTGGGGGGCATCTTCAATATAATGATAATATAGGCTGGGAAGGATTGGCTCTGTTGCCATTACCATGTCTGATGATGTGCGGTGGGCACAGGGCTGCCCAGAACATCATCTTTATTCTAACCTGGAGAGCGAATATAATAAAGGGGTCAGAAGGACTGACCAACATAGAGGAGTGAGGAAGTCTGACCAACATCGTGGGATCAGGAGGACTGAACAACATAAAGGAGAATGGAGGACTGATCAATGTAGAGGGATCAGGAGGACTGCCGAATATAGAAGAATCAAGAGGACTGACCAATATAGAAGAATCAAGAGGACTATGAATATAGAAGAATCAAGAGGACTGACCAATATAGAAGAATCAAGAGGACTACGAATATAGAAGAATCAAGAGGACTGACCAATATAGAGGGATCAGGAAGACTGAACAATGCAGGGGTCAGTAGGACTGGCTAATGTAGGGTGATCAGGAGGACTGACCAACATACAGGAATCAGTAGGACTGATCAATATAGAGGAATCAAGAGGACTGACCAATATATAAGAATCAAGAGGACTGACCAATATTAAGGGATGAAGAGGACTGACCAAAATATAAGAATCAAGAGGACTGACCAATATTGAGGGATAAAGAGGACTGACCAATATAGAGGGATCAGGAAAACTGAACAATGCAGAGGTCAGTAGGACTGGCTAATGTAGGGTGATCAGGAGGCGAGACCAACATACAGGAATCAGGAGGAATGACGAATATAGAGGAATCAAGAGGACTGACCAATATAGAAGAATCAAGAGGACTGACCAATATAGAAGAATCAAGAGGACTGACCAACATACAGGAATCAGTAGGACTGATCAATATAGAGGAATCAAGAGGACTGACCAATATAGAAGAATCAAGAGGACTGACCAATATTGAGGGATGAAGAGGACTGACCAATATATAAGAATCAAGAGGACTGACCAATATTGAGGGATGAAGAGGACTAACCAATATAGAGGGATCAGGAAGACTGAACAATGCAGAGGTCAGTAGGACTGGCTAATGTAGGGTGATCAGGAGGACTGACCAACATACAGGAATCAGTAGGACTGATCAATATAGAGGAATCAAGAGGACTGACCAATATACACTCACCTAAATAATTATTAGGAACACCATACTAATACGGTGTTGGACCCCCTTTTGCCTTCAGAACTGCCTTAATTCTACGTGGCATTGATTCCACAAGGTGCTGATAGCATTCTTTAGAAATGTTGGCCCATATTGATAGGATAGCATCTTGCAGTTGATGGAGATTTGAGGGATGCACATCCAGGGCACGAAGCTCCAGTTCCACCACATCCCAAAGATGCTCTATTGGGTTGAGATCTGGTGACTGTGGGGCCATTTTAGTACAGTGAACTCATTGTCATGTTCAAGAAACTAATTTGAAATGATTCGAGCTTTGTGACAAGGTGCATTATCCTGCTGGAAGTAGCCATCAGAGGATGGAGACATGTTCTCATTCTGTTTACGCCAAATTCCGACTCTACCATTTGAATATATTAAAAGAAATCGAGACTCATCAGACCAGGCAACATTTTTCCAGTCTTCAACAGTCCAATTTTGGTGAGCTCGTGCAAATTGTAGCCTCTTTTTCCTATTTGTAGTGGAGATGAGTGGTCCCCGGTGGGGTCTTCTACTGTTGTAGCCCATCCGCCTCAAGGTTGTGCGTGTTGTGGCTTCACAAATGCTTTGCTGCAGACCTCGGTTGTAACGAGTGGTTATTTCAGTCAACGTTGCTCTTCCATCAGCTTGAATCAGTCGGCCCATTCTCCTCTGACCTCTAGCATTCACAAGGCATTTTTGCCCACAGGACGGCCGCATACTGGATGTTTTTCCCTTTTCACACCATTCTTTGTAAACCCTAGAAATGGTTGTGCGTGAAAATCCCAGTAACTGAGCAGATTGTGAAATACTCAGACCGGCCCGTCTGGCACCAACAACCATGCCACGCTCAAAATTGCTTAAATCCCCTTTCTTTCCCATTCTGACATTCAGTTTGGAGTTCAGGAGATTGTCTTGACCAGGACCACACCCCTAAAAGCATCGAAGCAACTGCCATGTGATTGGTTGACTAGATAATTGCATTAATGAGAAATAGAACAGGTGTTCCTAATAATTCTTTAGGTGAGTGTTTAAGAATCAAGAGGACTGACCAATATTGAGGGATGAAGAGGACTAAACAATATAGAGGGATCAGGAGGACTGATCAATGCAGTGGCATCAGTAGCACTGGCCAGTATAGAGTGATGAGGAGGACTGACCAACATAGAGGAATCAGGAGGACTGACTAAAATAAAGGGATCAGGAGGACTGACCAATATGGAAGAATCTGGAGGACTGACCAATTTTGAGGGATGAAGAGGACTGAACAATATAGAGGCATCAGTAGGACTGACCAGTATAGGGTGATCAGTAGGACTGGCCAGTATAGGGTGATCAGTAGGACTGGCCAGTATAGGGTGATCAGTAGGACTGGCCAGTATAGGGTGATCAGGAGGACTGGCCAGTATAGGGTGATCAATAGGACTGGCCAGTATAGGGTGATCAGTAGGACTGGCCAGTATAGGGTGATCAGTAGGACTGGCCAGTATAGGGTGATCAGCAGGACTGGCCAGTATAGGGTGATCAGTAGGACTGGCCAGTATAGGGTGATCAGGAGGACTGGCCAGTATAGGGTGATCAGTAGGACTGGCCAGTATAGGGTGATCAGTAGGACTGGCCAGTATAAGGTGATCAGTAGGACTGGCCAGTATAGAGTGATCAGTAGGACTGGCCAGTATAGGGTGATCAGTAGGACTGGCCAGTATAGGGTGATCAGTAGGACTGGCCAGTATAGGGTGATCAGCAGGACTGGCCAGTATAGGGTGATCAGTAGGACTGGCCAGTATAGGGTGATCAGTAGGACTGGCCAGTATAGGGTGATCAGTAGGACTGGCCAGTATAGGGTGATCAGTAGGACTGGCCAGTATAGGGTGATCAGTAGGACTGGCCAGTATAGGGTGATCAGTAGGACTGGCCAGTATAGGGTGATCAGTAGGACTGGCCAGTATAGGGTGATCAGTAGGACTGGCCAGTATAGGGTGATCAGTAGGACTGGCCAGTATAGGGTGATCAGTAGGACTGGCCAGTATAGGGTGATCAGTAGGACTGGCCAGTATAGGGTGATCAGGAGGACTGGCCAGTATAGGGTGATCAGTAGGACTGGGCAGTATAGGGTGATCAGTAGGACTGGCCAGTATAGGGTGATCAGTAGGACTGGCCAGTATAGGGTGATCAGTAGGACTGGCCAGTATAGGGTGATCAGGAGGACTGATGGTTATTTATTTGTTATTAGGACTGACCAGTATTCAGTGGCAGGAGATTTCTTGTACAGAATCCTCGTACTTACTAAGATCAGGCAGTTTTGAGGCAAGGAGTTCACTGGGGAATTGTCTCACTTTTCCCGCTGTCCACCTCTCATGATCTCATCGAATACTTGATGCCTAGAAACAATCACCAGACAATTTTTAAGGCTGAAAATAAATCTATGGCAGATTAACCCGGGGCAGAAAATTGGAGTAAAACGTTCCAAGATCAAAGCGACTTTTGAAAACCCCTTCAGTAAATCTATAATAATAACTGAAAATTCATTCATTTCATAAGATGGCTTCACCTGCGCTCTACACGGGGGCTTCCGGGCGGCTTTGCCAAATCTTACCTTAAAGTGCAGCTTTGTGTAATGTGTTCTCACACAAATACATAATCCAGCAATTGAGGGAATAAGCCCCTGTCATTTGTGTGCACTGACAGCTGTAAGGCCGGGATTTCATCACTGGACCCTCGGAAGCCCCTCTCTTCACAGTCATTCAAATCACGGCTTGTCCCAGCCTAGGGCCATAAGTGGTTTATGTCTGAAGAGTGGCTACAACTGATGTTCTCACAAGATGTTAGCCAACATATACATTGTCAGAGTTAGGCGCGAGTCTGCAAAATAAGGTCTCTGTGTCCTTTCCAGATGACAATCTGATGATCAAATTGCCTTCTCTGTTTCTGGTGACGGCAAGGAGCATGACCTGAACCATTGAAGTCTATGGCATCATGTATTTATGAATGATGGCATCCCAAAACGACATGGTGGCGTTGCTACACAGTCCCAATTATGTGACATTGAGGATGAACTTGTCTGCACATGATTACCTTCTGATGAGAATAGTTATCGGTTTCACAAGTCTTTGTGTAAGGCTCTGTTCACATCAAGCTTACATTTATATTGTCATATGACAGATTCCAGCGGCAACTGACTGTCCACATTGACTTATATTGGGGTTCATTTTGATTCTGTTGTAGTTGCTGATTTGACAGCAAGGATAACACTTCATACTGCACTTTGCTATTATATCTGATAGATTTGCCGATGGAGGCTCCAATGTAAATGTGGAAAGATCCTAAAATATCATGATATCTAGGGGACTGCAATCTAAAATAGACTCAGTTTGGTAATGCATCATTTCCTAACAAGAGTTCCTGAGCAGCTCCCATGTTCCATTGAACGTAGATGTCTTCAACAAGAGACGGCTAACTCAATGTGCTTTAAGATGCTTGGCATAGGGAGTCAACCAGGACAGTAACACATAACCATAGGGCCCCATCGCAACACAAAAAAACTGTTGGAATAATGGGTCTCTAGGACCGGTAACAAGGTTCTTTAAGGAGGGTACATGGATATTTAAAGAGGATAGATGAGTCTTTTAGGAGGTTACATGAGTCCATAAGTCTTCAAGAAGGGTATAATGAAGTCTTTGAGGAGGATGGATGAGTCTTTGAGAAGGGAATATGAGTATTTAAAGAGAGTGCTTGAGTCTACAAGGAGAACACGTGTCTTTGGGGACGGTACTGTACATGGGTCATTAAGGAGGGTACATGAGTCTTCTAAGAATGTATATAAGTCTTTGAGGAGGGTACATGAGTCTATGATGAGGGTACATGAGTCTATGATGAGGGTACATGAGTCTTCTAGGAATGTACATGATTCTTCTAGGAATGTATATAAGTCTTTGAGGAGGGTACATGAGTCTATGAGGAGGGTACGTGAGTCTATGAGGAGGGTACATGAGTCTATGAGGAGGGTACATGAGTCTATGAGGAGGGTACATGAGTCTATGAGGAGGGTACATGAGTCTATGAGGAGGGTACATGAGTCTATGAGGAGGGTACATGAGTCTATGAGGAGGGTACGTGAGTCTATGAGGAGGGTACATGAGTCTATGAGGAGGGTACGTGAGTCTATGAGGAGGGTACATGAGTCTATGAGGAGGGTACGTGAGTCTATGAGGAGGGTACATGAGTCTATGATAAGGGTACAAGAGTCTATGATGAGGGTACATGAGTTTATGATGAGGGTACATGAGTCTATGATGAGGGTACATGACTCTATGATGAGGGTACATGAGTCTTCTAGAAATGTACATGATTCTTCTAGGAATTTATATAAGTCTTTGAGGAGGGTACATGAATCTATGATGAGGGTACCTTAGTCTATGAGGAGGGTACATGAGTCTATGAGGAGGGTACATGAGTCTATAATAAGGGTACATGAATCTATGATGAGGGTACATGAGTCTATGATGAGGGTACATGAGTCTATGATGAGGGTACATGAGTCTATGATGAGGGCACATAAGTCTTTGAGGAGGGTACATGATTCTTCTAGGAATGTATATAAGTCTTCGCGGAGGGTACATGAGTACTGATGAGGGTACATGAGTCTATGATGAGGGTACATGAGTCTATGATGAGGGTACATGATTCTTCTAGGAATGTATATAAGTCTTTGAGGAGGGTACATGAGTCTATGATGAGGGCACATAAGTCTTTGAGGAGGGTACATGAGTCTATGATGAGGGTACATGAGTCTATGATGAGGGTACATGAGTCTATGATGAGGGTACATGAGTCTATGATGAGGGTACATGATTCTTCTAGGAATGTATATAAGTCTTCGCGGAGGGTACATGAGTACTGCTGAGGGTACATGAGTTTACAAGGAGGAAACATGAGTCTTTGAGCAGAGTACATGAGCACCACTGGACCCGAGATCTTTTTTTTGTATTGCTGTTCATTAGAATAAGCCCCAGCTGTTTACATTATAAGTTATGCCAATCAGGGGTTAAGCATTTTTTCCCAATTCTACTAAAACCTGGGAAAACCCATACTGATGACATTGGGATGACAGTCACGCTGCTGGAAGAAGATCCAAACGGAGAACAAACTTAAAGACACAGAAACGTCATGACACAAAAAAACCTTGGAGAATGTTTATACAACAGGCAGAAAACAGAGCACACCTTGGAAACGCGGCAGAGCTTGTCATCCAGGCTGAAGATATAAAGGCATTAACCAAAATAACAACTGGATTAAATGTTCTTTATATGGAGCTTCCCCTGTTTTCACAGATCAGCCCACTTCTAAGGAGCTGTTAGCTGAGGAAACGCCAGCAGGTGATGGACGCGTCTTGAGACTGTAGCTTCTGTTTGCTGAGAACAATCAACCTCTAGTGATATTGCTGAAATGTAAAAGACGTCTCCACCACCTGTAATTCTAATATTAAAGGGACCCTCCAGTCCTCACGCAATATTATGCTGATAACCCCTGCACAAGTCTGATGACACATGTCTGATGTCTTTACATCTTCTGCTTGGACCTTCAGGCTTTTCAATGAAATCTTTGTTATTAAATGACTGTTTCCATCTTTCCATCCGTCTTGCTTATGGTAGCCATACACATTAGATGAATGTCAGTCTAATTAGATAACCATCTAATGTGAATGGGGGCAGATAAAATAAATCAATGTCCAATATACACTCACCTAAAGAATTATTAGGAACACCTGTTCTATTTCTCATTAATGCAATTATCTAGTCAACCAATCACATGGCAGTTGCTTCGATGCATTTAGGGGGGTGCTCCTGGTCAAGACAATCTCCTGAACTCCAAACTGAATGTCAGAATGGGAAAGAAAGGGGATTTAAGCAATTTGGAGCGTGGCATGGTTGTTGGTGCCAGACGGGCCGGTCTGAGTATTTCACAATCTGCTCAGTTACTGGGATTTTCACGCACAACCATTTCTAGGGTTTACAAAGAATGGTGTAAAAAGGGAAAAACATCCAGTATGCGGCCGTCCTGTGGGCAAAAATGCCTTGTGGATGCTAGAGGTCAGAGGAGAATGGGCCGACTGATTCAAGCTGATAGAAGAGCAACGTTGGCTGAAATAGCCACTCGTTACAACCGAGGTCTGCAGCAAAGCATTTGTGAAGCCACAACACGCACAACCTTGAGGCGGATGGGCTACAACAGCAGAAGACCCCACCGGGTACCACTCATCTCCACTACAAATAGGAAAAAGAGGCTACAATTTGCACGAGCTCACCAAAATTGGACTGTTGAAGACTGGAAAAATGTTGCCTGGTCTGATGAGTCTCGATTTCTGTTGAGACATTCAAATGGTAGAGTCCGAATTTGGGGTAAACAGAATGAGAACATGTATCCATCCTCTGATGGCTACTTCCAGCAGGATAATGCACCATGTCACAAAGCTCCAATCATTTCACATTGGTTTCTTGAACATGACAATGAGTTCACTGTCCTAAAATGGCCCCACAGTCACCAGATCTCAACCCAATAGAGCATCTTTGGGATGTGGTGGAACGGGAGCTTCGTGCCCTGGATGTGCATCCCTCAAATCTCCATCAACTGCAAGATGCTATCCTATCAATATGGGCCAACATTTCTAAAGAATGCTATCAGAACCTTGTTGAATCAATGCCACGTAGAATTAAGGCAGTTCTGAAGGCAAAAGGGGGTCCAACACCGTATTAGTATGGGGGCACTAATAATTCTTTAGGTGAGTGTATATGTTCTTTTGTTCTCAAGGGAGATAAGCTACCTCCAGATTGGTCTGGAGAGGACAGTGGAATCCAAAGAAGGACAAAGGAGTTTGCAGGGGACAGAGGGGTCTAGAGAGAACAGAGGAGTCTGGAGAGGAAACAGGAATCTGAGGGAGACAGAGGCGTCTGGATGGGGAACAGAAGTCCTGAGGAGGACAAAAAAGTCTGAAGGGGACAGAGAGGTCTCGAAAGAACAGAGGAGTCTGGAGAGGATACAAGAATCTGGAAGAGACAGAGGGGTCTGGAGAGAACAGAGGAGTCTGGAGAGGGATAGAGGTGTCTGGAGGAGAACATGAGTCTGCAGGGGACAGAGGAATCTGTAAAGGACTAGGAAGTCTTGAGTAGACAGAAAAGTCTAGAGAGGACACAGGAGTCTGGAGGGGGACAAGGGAGTCCAGAGAAGGTCAGAGGAGTCTGGAAAAGGACAGAAGCATCGTGAGGAGTCTCCTTGATTCTTTCCATTTCCAATGATCTCAGACCTGGGTCTTCTCATGTGTCCAGAAGACATAGGTGGAGCAAGTGAAAGGCTGGAAGGGGGAGTTCAGAGGCCTCAATACTGTTCCCATTTTTATTGTTTGCCTTTCATGCCCAAAAAAAGCTGCAAAAAGTTCCAAGGTCTGGAGAGTTATGAACCTGGGTCCTAAAGACGCATCACTTCATATGGAGATCTTTTCTCCCTCCTACTAAATACATACGGTCGTGAGTGCTGGATTTGGAGCAGTTTCGTAACTCTTTGGCCATTGATAGTGTCTTTCCCTGGAAATGTACTTTTAGACAAATTCATGAGGAAGAAATCTTGAAAATGGCACTAATTTGGAGCAAATTCTACTCACAGAAGGGCATTTTGGCCCTCGGCTGGTTACCCTTCCTTCTTGTTGACATGCTTTGGAGAGTCCTATCCAGGTCTATGCTGATCATGGGGAAAAAGGGATGCGGCCAACCAGAGGTAACCCTGCCTCTCACCGTCCTTTCCCACAGGTCCGTAGAGCGGCCATTTCAGCATAGGGTATGTTAGGACAGAGTTGACTCCATCTTTCATCCTGATCAGAAGGTATTTTCAGACAGATTCAAGCAGATCATTAAGATGGAGCGTTCATCGTGCAGAAGGTGCATTATGCATTTAGGTCACACAGTCCTATAGGCCATTATTTATAATTTCATGTTGGCTTCAATTCTCACAGGATCTCGGTGATTGCGCTTCATTCATCACGCCGCGTGAGGTAATTAGTGGGATCGGATTCATGGAGAACCTGTGGGAGATCTGATCATGGAAGCTATTCATTTAATCAGTTACCATAGGTCATAAATAAAAGGCGCCTAATGATTAAGAAATCAGAGAGGCTCGCAGCGATGAGCCGTAATTAGATAAGGTTTAAAGGGGCCACCAACCTAAAGTACAACTTACCTTACATGATACTGCTAGTCCTACAGGAGACGAGCCTGCTGGCGGCTTCCGTCGCTCCATCCCAACCAGTGGCTCCTCAGCAGCAAACATACAGCCTTCTTTATGGCGGTTATACACAGCACCACTATTTGGGCAGTGAGGTGCTGTGCAGGCATTATATGGCACTATTATTCATGTACGGTAGTATTATTTAGACACAGCATACCACTGGTACTTGGACACTGTATGGCGCTGGTATATTTTCAGTGCATTGTAATATAATGTAACTTTGCTCTGTATAACAATATTGTGTAGGTGCCGTATAGTAGTGTTGTGTGAGTGTGATATAGTATTATGTACGCACTGTAGGGCAGTATTATGTGGGCACCATATATTAAAAATGTTTAACTAGGCACTACATAGTAGTATGTAAGCACTGTATGGCAGTATTTTCAAAGCACTGTGTAGGCACTGTATAATAAGATTGTGTCAGCACTCTATGGCAGTATTATGTAGGCACTATATAGTAGTATTGTGTCAGCACTCTATGGCAGTATTATGTAGGCACTATATAGTAGGATTGTGTCAGCACTCTATGGCAGTATTATGTAGGCACTATATAGTAGTATTGTGTCAGCACTCTATGGCAGTATTATGTAGGCACTATATAGTAGGATTGTGTCAGCACTCTATGGCAGTATTATGTAGACACTATATAGTAGTATTGTGTCAGCACTCTATGGCAGTATTATGTAGGCACTATATAGTAGTATTGTGTCAGCACTCTATGGCAGTATTATGTAGGCACTATATAGTAGGATTGTGTCAGCACTCTATGGCAGTATTATGTAGGCACTGTATAGTAGGATTGTGTCAGCACTCTATGGCAGTATTATGTAGGCACTATATAGTAGGATTGTGTCAGCACTCTATGGCAGTATTATGTAGACACTATATAGTAGTATTGGGTTTGAATTGTATGGCAGTATGATATAAGCTCTGCATAGTAGTAATGCATTAGCACTCTATGGCAGTATAATGTAAGCTCTGCAGGGGCGTAGCTATAGGGGGAGCAGCTGCATTGGTGCCCAAACTCAGAAGGGGCCCATCCAGGAGGAGGACTAATAGATTTTATTGTCAGGGCCCCATAAACAGTACTATAGATGGAGCAGTTGCCGGGCCTCGTCTCATTAGCCACAGTAGTGAGGGTTGCGAAGAAATTGCTGGAGGGTGGGGGGGAAAGGCATAGTCAAAAATTTGCTGTGGGGCCCAGTCATTACTAGTTACACCTCTGAAGCAATAGTAGTATTGTGTTGGCACTGTATGGCAGTATTATGTAGACACTGTAAAGTAGTATTGTGTTGGCACTGTATGGCAGTATTATGTAGGCGCCGTATGACAGCATTTTACAAGAACTGTATGGCAGTATTATGTAAGCACTGTATAGTGAAATTATATAAGCAGTGTACAACAGCATTTTACAAACACTGTATGGCAGTATTACTGTATGACACTGTTATGTTCTCACTTTATGGTAATATAATATAATTAGACACTGTATGGCAGTATTATGTGGGTACGCTATGGCAGCATTTTACATGCATAGTATGGCAGAGTTATTGCCTGTGGGAACTGCTATTTGGTCACAATATGGCAGTGGTACAATATCTTTATGCCACGGGGCACTAGATCATATATGTAGGCACTGCATGGCAGTGTTTTATAAGAACTGTATGGCACTGATATTTGGTAACTGTATGACACTAAGTTATCACTGCACAATAATATGATGTCACTGGATAGCAGTATGACGTAGGCAGTGGTATGTTCTCCCTGCACAGTAATATGATGTCACTAGATAGCAGTATGACGTAGGCAGTGGTATGTTCTCGCTGCACAGTAATATGATGTCACTGGATAGCAGTATGACGTAGGCAGTGGTATGTTCTCACTGCACAGTAATATGATGTCACTGGATAGCAGTATGACGTAGGCAGTGGTATGTATTCACTGCACAGTAATATGATGTCACTAGATAGCAGTATGACGTAGGCAGTGGTATGTTCTCACTGCACAGTAATATGATGTCACTAGATAGCAGTATGACGTAGGCAGTGGTATGTTCTCACTGCACAGTAATATGATGTCACTGGATAGCAGTATGACGTAGGCAGTGGTATGTATTCACTGCACAGTAATATGATGTCACTAGATAGCAGTATGACGTAGGCAGTGGTATGTTCTCACTGCACAGTAATATGATGTCACTGGATAGCAGTATGACGTAGGCAGTGGTATGTATTCACTGCACAGTAATATGATGTCACTAGATAGCAGTATGACGTAGGCAGTGGTATGTATTCACTGCACAGTAATATGATGTCACTGGATAGCAGTATGACGTAGGCAGTGGTATGTATTCACTGCACAGTAATATGATGTCACTGGATAGCAGTATGACGTAGGCAGTGGTATGTTCTCTGATGTCACTAGATAGCAGTATGACGTAGGCAGTGGCATGTTCTCGTGGCACAGTAATATGATGTCACTGGATAGCAGTATGACGTAGGCAGTGGTATGTTCTCACTGCACAGTAATATGATGTCACTGGATAGCAGTATGACGTAGGCAGTGGTATGTTCTCACTGCACAGTAATATGATGTCACTGGATAGCAGTATGACGTAGGCAGTGGTATGTTCTCACTGCACAGTAATATGATGTCACTGGATAGCAGTATGACGTAGGCAGTGGTATGTTCTCGCTTCACAGTAATATGATGTCACTGGATAGCAGTATGACGTAGGCAGTGGTATGTTCTCACTGCACAGTAATATGATGTCACTAGATAGCAGTATGACGTAGGCAGTGGTATGTTCTCCCTGCACAGTAATATGATGTCACTGGATAGCAGTATGACGTAGGCAGTGGCATGTTCTCGTGGCACAGTAATATGATGTCACTGGATAGCAGTATGACGTAGGCAGTGGTATGTTCTCGCTGCACAGTAATATGATGTCACTGGATAGCAGTATGACGTAGGCAGTGGTATGTTCTCACTGCACAGTAATATGATGTCACTAGATAGCAGTATGACGTAGGCAGTGGTATGTTCTCCCTGCACAGTAATATGATGTCACTGGATAGCAGTATGACGTAGGCAGTGGCATGTTCTCGTGGCACAGTAATATGATGTCACTGGATAGCAGTATGACGTAGGCAGTGGTATGTTCTCACTGCACAGTAATATGATGTCACTAGATAGCAGTATGACGTAGGCAGTGGTATGTTCTCACTGCACAGTAATATGATGTCACTGGATAGCAGTATGATGTAGGCAGTGGTATGTTCTCACTGCACAGTAATATGATGTCACTAGATAGCAGTATGACGTAGGCAGTGGTATGTTCTCACTGCACAGTAATATGATGTCACTGGATAGCAGTATGATGTAGGCAGTGGTATGTTCTCCCTGCACAGTAATATGATGTCACTGGATAGCAGTATGACGTAGGCAGTGGTATGTTCTCCCTGCACAGTAATATGATGTCACTGGATAGCAGTATGACGTAGGCAGTGGCATGTTCTCGTGGCACAGTAATATGATGTCACTGGATAGCAGTATGACATAGGCAGTGGTATGTTCTCACTGCACAGTAATATGATGTCACTGGATAGCAGTATGACGTAGGCAGTGGTATGTTCTCTGATGTCACTAGATAGCAGTATGACGTAGGCAGTGGTATGTATTCACTGCACAGTAATATGATGTCACTGGATAGCAGTATGACGTAGGCAGTGGTATGTATTCACTGCACAGTAATATGATGTCACTGGATAGCAGTATGACGTAGGCAGTGGTATGTTCTCACTGCACAGTAATATGATGTCACTGGATAGCAGTATGACGTAGGCAGTGGTATGTTCTCACTGCACAGTAATATGATGTCACTGGATAGCAGTATGACGTAGGCAGTGGTATGTTCTCTGATGTCACTAGATAGCAGTATGACGTAGGCAGTGGTATGTATTCACTGCACAGTAATATGATGTCACTGGATAGCAGTATGACGTAGGCAGTGGTATGTTCTCTGATGTCACTAGATAGCAGTATGACGTAGGCAGTGGCATGTTCTCGTGGCACAGTAATATGATGTCACTGGATAGCAGTATGACGTAGGCAGTGGTATGTTCTCACTGCACAGTAATATGATGTCACTGGATAGCAGTATGACGTAGGCAGTGGTATGTTCTCACTGCACAGTAATATGATGTCACTGGATAGCAGTATGATGTAGGCAGTGGTATGTTCTCCCTGCACAGTAATATGATGTCACTGGATAGCAGTATGACGTAGGCAGTGGTATGTTCTCGCTGCACAGTAATATGATGTCACTGGATAGCAGTATGACGTAGGCAGTGGTATGTTCTCACTGCACAGTAATATGATGTCACTAGATAGCAGTATGACGTAGGCAGTGGTATGTTCTCCCTGCACAGTAATATGATGTCACTGGATAGCAGTATGACGTAGGCAGTGGCATGTTCTCGTGGCACAGTAATATGATGTCACTGGATAGCAGTATGATGTAGGCAGTGGTATGTTCTCACTGCACAGTAATATGATGTCACTAGATAGCAGTATGACGTAGGCAGTGGTATGTATTCACTGCACAGTAATATGATGTCACTGGATAGCAGTATGACGTAGGCAGTGGTATGTTCTCTGATGTCACTAGATAGCAGTATGACGTAGGCAGTGGCATGTTCTCGTGGCACAGTAATATGATGTCACTGGATAGCAGTATGACGTAGGCAGTGGTATGTTCTCACTGCACAGTAATATGATGTCACTAGATAGCAGTATGACGTAGGCAGTGGTATGTATTCACTGCACAGTAATATGATGTCACTGGATAGCAGTATGACGTAGGCAGTGGTATGTTCTCTGATGTCACTAGATAGCAGTATGACGTAGGCAGTGGTATGTATTCACTGCACAGTAATATGATGTCACTGGATAGCAGTATGACGTAGGCAGTGGTATGTTCTCTGATGTCACTAGATAGCAGTATGACGTAGGCAGTGGCATGTTCTCGTGGCACAGTAATATGATGTCACTGGATAGCAGTATGACGTAGGCAGTGGTATGTTCTCACTGCACAGTAATATGATGTCACTGGATAGCAGTATGACGTAGGCAGTGGTATGTTCTCACTGCACAGTAATATGATGTCACTGGATAGCAGTATGATATAGGCAGTGGTATGTTCTCCCTGCACAGTAATATGATGTCACTGGATAGCAGTATGACGTAGGCAGTGGTATGTTCTCGCTGCACAGTAATATGATGTCACTGGATAGCAGTATGACGTAGGCAGTGGTATGTTCTCACTGCACAGTAATATGATGTCACTAGATAGCAGTATGACGTAGGCAGTGGTATGTTCTCCCTGCACAGTAATATGATGTCACTGGATAGCAGTATGACGTAGGCAGTGGCATGTTCTCGTGGCACAGTAATATGATGTCACTGGATAGCAGTATGACGTAGGCAGTGGTATGTTCTCACTGCACAGTAATATGATGTCACTGGATAGCAGTATGACGTAGGCAGTGGTATGTTCTCTGATGTCACTAGATAGCAGTATGACGTAGGCAGTGGTATGTATTCACTGCACAGTAATATGATGTCACTGGATAGCAGTATGACGTAGGCAGTGGTATGTATTCACTGCACAGTAATATGATGTCACTGGATAGCAGTATGACGTAGGCAGTGGTATGTTCTCACTGCACAGTAATATGATGTCACTGGATAGCAGTATGACGTAGGCAGTGGTATGTTCTCACTGCACAGTAATATGATGTCACTGGATAGCAGTATGACGTAGGCAGTGGTATGTTCTCTGATGTCACTAGATAGCAGTATGACGTAGGCAGTGGTATGTATTCACTGCACAGTAATATGATGTCACTGGATAGCAGTATGACGTAGGCAGTGGTATGTTCTCTGATGTCACTAGATAGCAGTATGACGTAGGCAGTGGCATGTTCTCGTGGCACAGTAATATGATGTCACTGGATAGCAGTATGACGTAGGCAGTGGTATGTTCTCACTGCACAGTAATATGATGTCACTGGATAGCAGTATGACGTAGGCAGTGGTATGTTCTCACTGCACAGTAATATGATGTCACTGGATAGCAGTATGACGTAGGCAGTGGTATGTTCTCGCTGCACAGTAATATGATGTCACTGGATAGCAGTATGACGTAGGCAGTGGTATGTTCTCACTGCACAGTAATATGATGTCACTAGATAGCAGTATGACGTAGGCAGTGGTATGTTCTCCCTGCACAGTAATATGATGTCACTGGATAGCAGTATGACGTAGGCAGTGGCATGTTCTCGTGGCACAGTAATATGATGTCACTGGATAGCAGTATGACGTAGGCAGTGGTATGTTCTCACTGCACAGTAATATGATGTCACTAGATAGCAGTATGACGTAGGCAGTGGTATGTTCTCTGATGTCACTAGATAGCAGTATGACGTAGGCAGTGGCATGTTCTCGTGGCACAGTAATATGATGTCACTGGATAGCAGTATGACGTAGGCAGTGGTATGTTCTCACTGCACAGTAATATGATGTCACTAGATAGCAGTATGACGTAGGCAGTGGTATGTATTCACTGCACAGTAATATGATGTCACTGGATAGCAGTATGACGTAGGCAGTGGTATGTTCTCTGATGTCACTAGATAGCAGTATGACGTAGGCAGTGGCATGTTCTCGTGGCACAGTAATATGATGTCACTGGATAGCAGTATGACGTAGGCAGTGGTATGTTCTCACTGCACAGTAATATGATGTCACTGGATAGCAGTATGACGTAGGCAGTGGTATGTTCTCACTGCACAGTAATATGATGTCACTGGATAGCAGTATGATGTAGGCAGTGGTATGTTCTCGCTGCACAGTAATATGATGTCACTGGATAGCAGTATGACGTAGGCAGTGGTATGTTCTCACTGCACAGTAATATGATGTCACTAGATAGCAGTATGACGTAGGCAGTGGTATGTTCTCCCTGCACAGTAATATGATGTCACTGGATAGCAGTATGATGTAGGCAGTGGTATGTTCTCCCTGCACAGTAATATGATGTCACTGGATAGCAGTATGACGTAGGCAGTGGTATGTTCTCGCTGCACAGGAATATGATGTCACTGGATAGCAGTATGATGTAGGCAGTGGTATGTTCTCACTGCACAGTAATATGATGTCACTGGATAGCAGTATGATGTAGGCAGTGGTATGTTCTCACTGCACAGTAATATGATGTCACTGGATAGCAGTATGACGTAGGCAGTGGTATGTTCTCCCTGCACAGTAATATGATGTCACTGGATAGCAGTATGATGTCGGCAGTGGTATGTTCTCTGATGTCACTGGATAGCAGTATGAAGCCGACACTGCATGGCAATAGTACTATATACAGGAACTGTACGTCACTCTTTCTTGGTCACTGTATGGCGCTGTTATGTTCTCAGTTTATAGTGAGAGGATGTAACAGGAGACTCCAGAGGATGAAGACTAGAAATGGTGACGTCTCATCTCAGGTTCTGCTCCTCCTAAGCTGGCCTTTATGGCTTCAGGGTCATTGTCTCTATAGTTTCCAGTTCACACTGCAGTTGAGACGTACTTGTTAGATCTGTGACTGAGGTGTCACCATCCTAATGGGGGGGGGGGGGACGCTCACTGGTCACCTCCGCACCGCTCTGTATGATCCCTAATGACACCTTATACTATGACGTCACCAGACAGTGATACAAGTGAAGATATTGACCTAGAATCCTATAAAACTTTGTAAGAACAGTTTTCGAAGGATGGGGTGCGGCCAGGATGTCACAATATTTCGACATAAATATCAACGAATATACATGCCAAAAATGTGGTAGACGAGCGTCAGGCAGGACCTGTCCTACAGGCTTCCCGCGAGTCACTTCGATGTATGAACCTGTCAGACACCGACATCTCCTATCAGAGGCGACCTTTAACTAGGGGCCCTACAGACGTACAGCATGTGCTTTACCGGCAACCCCGGGAGAGTATGATGTATATAGTGTGTGATGTATATAGTATATAATGTATTATGTATATAGTTTATGGTGTATATAATGTATGGTGTATATAATGTATGATGTATATAGTGTATGGTGTATATAATGTATGATGTATATAGTGTATGGTGTATATAATGTATGGTGTATATAGTGTGTGATGAATGTATGGTATGACGAATATAGTATGTGATGTATATCACGTATATCAGGTCTTGTTACCAGTGGGGTCCCTCAGGGATCTGTTCTGGGACCCATATTGTTTAATATCTTTATCAGCGACATTGCAGAAGGCCTCGATGATAAGGTGGGTCTTTTTGCTGATGACACAAAGATTTGTAACAGGGTTGATGTTCCTGGAGGGATACACCAAATGGAAAAGGATTTAGGAAAACTAGAGGAATGGTCAAAAATCTGGCAACTAAAATGTAATGTTGATAAGTGCAAGATAATGCACCTGGGGCGTAAAAACCCAAGAGCAGAATATACAATCAGTGATACAGTCCTAACCTCAGTATCTGAGGAAAGGGGTTTAGGGGTCATTATTTCAGAAGACTTAAAGGTAGGCAGACCATGTCATAGAGCAGCAGGAGATGCTAGCAGAATGCTGGGGTGTATAGGGAGAGGCATTACCAGTAGACAGAGGGGGGCGCTCATGCCACTCTACAGAGCACTGGTGAGACCTCACTTGGAGTATTGTGCGCAGTACTGGAGACCATATCTCCAGAAGGATACTGATACTTTGGAGAGAGTTCAGAGAAGAGCTACTAAACTGGTCCATGGATTGCAGGATAAAACTTACCAGGAAAGATTAAAGGACCTTAACATGTAGAGCTTGGAAGAAAGACGAGACAGAGGGGAGATGAGAGAAACTGCTAAATACATAAAGGGAATCAACAAGGTAAAAGAGGAGAGAAGATTTACAAGAAGAAAAACTGCTACAAGAGGACATAGTGTTAAATTAGAGGGGCAAAGGGTTAAAAGTAATATCAGGAAGTATTACTTTACTGAGAGAGTAGTGGATGCATGGAATAGCCTTCCTGCAGAAGTGGTAGCTGCAAATACAGTGAAGGAGGTTAAGCATGCATGGGATAGGCATAAGGCTATCCTTCATATAAGATAGGGCCAGGGGCTATCCATAGTATTTTGTATATTGGGCAGACTGGATGGGCCTAATGGTTCTTATCTGCCGACACATTCTAGGTTTCTATATAATGTATGATGTACTGTATATAGAGTATGACATATATAATGTATTATATACAGGTGAAACTCGAAAAATAAGAATATGGTGCAAAGTTCATTTATTTCAGTAATGCAACTTAAAAGGTGACACTAACATATGAGACTCATTACAGGCAAAGCGAGATATTTCAAGCCTTTGTTATAATTTGGAGGATTACGGCTTACAGCTTTATGGAACCCCAAAGTCACAATCTCAGGTCCCCTTTGCTCAGGGAATATGGATTAATTAGCTGACTAGAGGGGGCCGAGAATATTCAACCTTTTCACAAAATTCTAATTTTAAGTTACATTACTGAAATAAATTAACTTTTGCACGATATTCTGATCTATAATGTATATAAAGTATGAAGAATATAGTGTATGACATATATAGTATGTGATGTATATAAGGTATCATGTGTATTATGTATATAGTGTATGATGTACATACAATGTGTGTGATGTATGATGTGTGGCTGTGGCCCCCTCCCTCCAGACGTCTTGTACTAGTAATTTGTAGCGGTATTAATTCTGTTTGACGGGAGGCAGGAGACTGACACCAGGAATTTTCCTAATCTGTCGTCACTGACAACGGCTATATGCCGAAACGCGTTATATGAAATAATCAATTGAGTTATGAGAAATAAAGAAGAAGAATATTTCGCAACACATTGGCTGTTTGCTGGATTTTTTCACTGGTCCCTCATGACAGTGACCTCTACAGTACGCCTCCCTCATGACAGTGACCTCTACTGCACCCCTCCCCAAAATAGTGACCTCTACTGCACACCTCCTTCATAACAGTGACCTCTACTGCACCCATCCTTCATAACAGTGACCTCTACTGCACCCCTCCCCAAAACAGTGACCGCTACAGCACCCCTCCCTCATGACAGTGACCTCTACTGCACCCCTCCCCATAACAGTGACCGCTACAGCACTCCTCCCCCATAACAGTGACCTCTACTGCACCCCTCCCCATAACAGTGACCTCTACTGCACCCCTCCTTCATAACAGTGACCTCTACTGCACCCCTCCCCAAAACAGTGACCGCTACAGCACCCCTCCCTCATGACAGTGACCTCTACTGCACCCCTCCCCATAACAGTGACCTCTACTGCACCCCTCCCCATAACAGTGACCTCTACTGCACCCCTCCCCATAACAGTGACCTCTACTGCACCCCTCCCCATAACAGTGACCTCTACTGCACCCCTCCCCATAACAGTGACCTCTACTGCACCCCTCCCCATAACAGGGACCTCTACAGCACGCCTCCCTCATGACAGTGACCTCTACTGCACCCCTCCCCATAACAGTGACCTCTACTTCACCGCTCCCCCATAACAGTGACCTCTACTGCACCGCTCCCCCATAACAGTGACCTCTACTGCACCCCTCCCCCATAACAGTGACCTCTACTGCCCCGCTCCCCCATAACAGTGACCTCTACAGCACCCCTCCCCATAAAAGTGACCTCTATAGCACCCCTCCCCATAACAGTGACCTCTACTGCACCCCTCCCCATAACAGTGACCTCTACTGCACCCCTCCCCATAACAGTGACCTCTACTGCACCCCTGCCCATAACCGTGACCTCTACTGCACCGCTCCCCCATAACAGTGACCTCTACAGCACCCCTCCCCATAACAGTGACCTCTACAGCACCCCTCCCCCATAACAGTGACCTCTACAGCACCCCTCCCCATAACAGTGACCTCTACAGCATCCCTCCCCCATAACAGTGACCTCTATAGCACCCCTCCCCATAACAGTGACCTCTACTGCACCCCTCCCCATAACAGTGACCTCTACTGCACCCCTCCCCATAACAGTGACCTCTACTGCACCCCTCCCCATAACAGGGAACTCTACAGCACGCCTCCCTCATGACAGTGACCTTTACTGCACCCCTCCTCATAACAGTGACCTCTACTTCACCGCTCCCCCATAACAGTGACCTCTACTGCACCGCTCCCCCATAACAGTGACCTCTACTGCACCCCTCCCCCATAACAGTGACCTCTACTGCACCCCTCCCCATAACAGTGACCTCTACTGCACCCCTCCCCATAACAGTGACCTCTACTGCACCCCTCCCCATGACAGTGACCTCTACTGCACCCCTCCCCATAACAGTGACCTCTACTGCACCCCTCCCCATAACAGTGACCTCTACTGCACCCCTCCCCATAACAGGGACCTCTACAGCACGCCTCCCTCATGACAGTGACCTCTACTGCACCCCTCCCCATAACAGTGACCTCTACTTCACCGCTCCCCCATAACAGTGACCTCTACTGCACCGCTCCCCCATAACAGTGACCTCTACTGCACCCCTCCCCCATAACAGTGACCTCTACTGCCCCGCTCCCCCATAACAGTGACCTCTACAGCACCCCTCCCCATAAAAGTGACCTCTATAGCACCCCTCCCCATAACAGTGACCTCTACTGCACCCCTCCCCATAACAGTGACCTCTACTGCACCCCTGCCCATAACAGTGACCTCTACTGCACCCCTCCCCATAACAGTGACCTCTACTGCACCCCTGCCCATAACCGTGACCTCTACTGCACCGCTCCCCCATAACAGTGACCTCTACAGCACCCCTCCCCATAACAGTGACCTCTACAGCACCCCTCCCCCATAACAGTGACCTCTACAGCACCCCTCCCCATAACAGTGACCTCTACAGCATCCCTCCCCCATAACAGTGACCTCTATAGCACCCATTTCCATAACAGTGACCTCTACTGCACCCCTCCCCATAACAGTGACCTCTACTGCACCCCTCCCCATAACAGTGACCTCTACTGCACCCCTCCCCATAACAGGGACCTCTACAGCACGCCTCCCTCATGACAGTGACCTCTACTGCACCCCTCCCCATAACAGTGACCTCTACTTCACCGCTCCCCCATAACAGTGACCTCTACTGCACCGCTCCCCCATAACAGTGACCTCTACTGCACCCCTCCCCCATAACAGTGACCTCTACTGCCCCGCTCCCCCATAACAGTGACCTCTACAGCACCCCTCCCCATAAAAGTGACCTCTATAGCACCCCTCCCCCATAACAGTGACCTCTACTGCACCCCTCCCCATAACAGGGACCTCTACAGCACGCCTCCCTCATGACAGTGACCTCTACTGCACCCCTCCCCATAACAGTGACCTCTACTTCACCGCTCCCCCATAACAGTGACCTCTACTGCACCGCTCCCCCATAACAGTGACCTCTACTGCACCCCTCCCCCATAACAGTGACCTCTACTGCCCCGCTCCCCCATAACAGTGACCTCTACAGCACCCCTCCCCATAAAAGTGACCTCTATAGCACCCCTCCCCATAACAGTGACCTCTACTGCACCCCTCCCCATAACAGTGACCTCTACTGCACCCCTGCCCATAACAGTGACCTCTACTGCACCCCTCCCCATAACAGTGACCTCTACTGCACCCCTGCCCATAACCGTGACCTCTACTGCACCGCTCCCCCATAACAGTGACCTCTACAGCACCCCTCCCCATAACAGTGACCTCTACAGCACCCCTCCCCCATAACAGTGACCTCTACAGCACCCCTCTCCATAACAGTGACCTCTACAGCATCCCTCCCCCATAACAGTGACCTCTACTGCACCCCTCCCCATAACAGTGACCTCTACAGCACCTCTCCCCATAACAGTGACCTCTATAGCACCCCTCCCCATAACAGTGACCTCTACTGCACCCCTCCCCATAACAGTGACCTCTACAGCATCCCTCCCCCATAACAGTGACCTCTATAGCACCCCTCCCCATAGCAGTGACCTGTACAGCACCCCTCCCCCTTTATTTTGACCTCTACACCAGGCCACCCCACTAACAGCAACCTACACAGTGCCCCACCCTGTTAACTGTGACATTCACAGACCCCCGCCCCCATAACAGTTTTCTCCACAGCGGCCTGTCCCCTTAACACTGACTTCCACAGTAGCCCACCCCCTTAACGTTGACCTCCAAAGTATGCTGCCCTCTTAACTGTGACCTCCACAGTGCCCAGCCCCCTTTACACTGAGCTACACAGTTCCCCACCCCTGAAAAGTTACCTACACTGTGGCCCCACCCCTGAACAGTCGCCCCACAATGCCCGCCCCCCTGAACAGTCACCCCACAATGCCCGTCCCCCTGAACAGTCACCCCACAATGCCTGCCCCCTGAACAGTCGCCCACAATGCCGCCCCCCTGAACAGTCGCCCCACAATGCCTGCCCCCCTGAACAGTGACCTGCACAGAGCCTGCCTTTTTAACAGTGACCACTACAGCACTTAAAGGGGTTCTCCAGGAATTAAGAAAATGAAAATACTTAAATATTACTTTATTATAAATATATTCCCAAATACCTTTCATTTGTTACAATGGCTCGTTTTGTCTCGGGAGCAGGAGAAATAAAATGTCTGCTGTCCTATTAGCACACAGAAAACCTGTCCTAATCACACAGCAGGGTAAGTTACTTCAGAGCACTGAGCTAAAGAGCTGCCTCATCCTCCTCTCCTATTGTCATGGATTATTATCCTGAATACAGTTTAACATGATCTTTAGCTGAATCCCTGTAGGAATGGAGTTGATGAGGAGACATGAAGTACAGGGAGGAGGTGGGGATGTGGCTAATGAGCAGCAGCTCTTCTATGCAGTCTCCATTACCACAGTCTGTCCTGTCCGTCCTCTCTGTACTTCATGTCTCCTCATGACCTTCATTCCTACAGAGATTCAGCTGAAGATCTTATCAGTTGCATTCAGGATCATAATCCCTGATGAGCAGAGGGGAGGATGAGGCAGCTCTGTAGCTCAGTGTTGTGAAGTAACTTGTCCTCCTGTGTGATTAGGACAGGTTCTGTGTGTACTGATAGGAAGGCAGCCATTTTATTTCTCCTAATGATTGCACCCGGGACAAAACGAGCCATTATAACTAATGAAAGGTATTTGGGAATATATTTATAATTAGGCAATATTTAAGTATATTGATTTTCCTAATTCCAGGAGAATCCCTTTAAGGGTCCATTTACACGTCCGTAGTGTATTGCGGATCCGCAATACACCCGGCCGGCACCCCTATAGAAATGCCTATTCTAGTCCGCTATTGCAGACAAGAATAGGACATGTTATATTTTTTTCGGGAGCCGCGGACCGGAAATGCGGATGCGGACCACATACTTTCTGTCCCTATTGAGAATGAAGGGGTCTGCCCATGTTCCGCAGAATTGCTGAACGGATGTGGACCCATTATACAAACGTGTGAATGGACCCTAACATTGACCTCCATGGTACCCCACCTCAACTGTGAATCCCGCAGTGCCCATCCCCTTAACAGTGACCTCCACAGCACCCCACCCTCTTAACATTGACCCCCAGAGTACTCCGCCCCCTGAAACAGACCTCCACAGCTGTCCACCCCCTAACAGTGACCTCCAAAGCATTCACCCCCTTAAAAGTAACCCCCCAAAATACCCTGCACAGCGGCTCGCTTAACATTGACCTGCATGGTTTCCTCCCCTTTAACAGTTCCCCCTCCACAGCGCCACGCTCCCTTAACGTATAAAAAGGGGTTAGCTTCCGCTCTGCAATAAAGGAAAGCTCAGGGGTAACACAAAGAATCACTGGCTCTTTTTATGCTGCTTCCTCCAATCTCCTCCTTATCCTTCCTCCTTCACAGCTTCTTAGTCTCTGAACCAGTGAGCGGTAGTGGGTATTGTAAGGGATCGTCTTTTTATGCGGGGGTCATTCTCACAGACTTCTTCCAGACAAAGGCTTTAGTGTCCAAACAGCGCATCTATTTGGCAGTCTTCACGCACAAACAGCAACCAAAACATAAATCCAAAGAAATCCTCAGCCGTCCGGCCACTGACTAAACAGTATCGTCCCTCTCCAGCAGGATCCGGGTCTACCACCCAGCCCCCCAAAACACAGGGTCAGAGGGTCCCGGCTCCCACAGGCTTTAGCACAGCCTGCTCCTTCCTCAGACTGAGAGCCCCACCCAAGTCCAGCAACAGGATTAGGCTACATGCACACGATCGTGCCGTTTTTTTGCGGTCCGCAAAAAACGGAAGCCGCCCATGTGCCTTCCGCAATTTGCGGAACGGGCGGCCATTGTAGACATGCCTATTCTTGTCCGAAAAACGGACAAGAATAGGAAATGCTATATTTTTTTTGCGGGGCCTCGGAACGGAGCAATGGATGCGGACAGCACACGGAGTGCTGTCCGCATCTTTTGCGGCCCCATTGAATTGAATGGGTCCGCACCCGAGCCTCAAAAACTGTGACTCGGATGCGGACCCGAAAAACGGTTGTGTGCATGAGGACTTAAATAGCATCCCTGGACATGGACATATTCTTAAATCCCGGAGTGGAGCATGGGGAACAGGCACCCACCTAACACATTGCCTGTTCCCAGTAAAAGCTTGCTCCGGACTAGCTGGAGCCAGCTAAGCTAAGGAGCTTGGTGTCCACCAACTAGCTTAGTGGCCACCTATATCTAGGGCCTTTACTCCACCAAGGCCGGGCCCCTTGGTGACACACTCCTGGTGCAAACAACACCCCCTTTCCATGCTTTGCCGGGACTTTTCTGTGCTCACCCAGGCTCCTCTGGGTGAGATGCACCCTTTCAATGGCCGTCATGTGGCCCTCTGGCACAGTATGCTTCTCACCCCTTCAAAGAGAGTATCAGCATAGCACAGACCCGCATGTAAAATAGTTCACGCTTCTTTATTATACTTACAAGATCATAATCTTGAACATCACTTGGAACATATGATAAAGCCCAACCCAGGTTTCGCTCCTGCTTCGTCTGGGGCGTTTCAGTTTCACCTCGCCACGCTCCCTTAGTATAAGATTTCCACAGCACCCTGTCCCCTTAAAATGTGACATCCATAGCACCGCGCCCCCTTAACAGTGACCTCCACAGCACCCTGTCCCCTTAAAATGTGGCATCCATAGCACCACGTCCCCTTAACAGTGACCTCCACAGCATCGCACCCCCTTAACAGTGACCTCCACAGCACCCTGTCCCCTTAACAGTGACCTCCATAGAACCCTGTCCCCTTAATAGTGACCTCCACAGCATCGCACCCCCTTAACAGTGACCTCCACAGCACCCTGTCCCCTTAACAGTGACCTCCACAGCACCCGGTCCCCTTAACAGTGACCTCCACAGCACCCTGTCCCCTTAACAGTGACCTCCACAGCATCGCACCCTTAACAGTGACCTCCACAGCACCCTGTCCCCTTAACAGTGACCTCCATAGCACCCTGTCCCCTTAACAGTGACCTCCATAGCACCGCGCCCCCTTAACAGTGACCTCCACAGCATCGCACCCCCTTAACAGTGACCTCCACAGCACCCTGTCCCCTTAACAGTGACCTCCATAGCACCACATCCCATTAACAGTGACCTCCACAGCATTACGCCCCCTTAACAGTGACCTCCACAGCACCACGCCCCCTTAACAGTGATCTCCACAGCACCGCGCCCCCTTAACAGTGACCTCCACAGCACCCTGTCCCCTTAAAATGTGACATCCATAGCACCACGTCCCCTTAACAGTGACCTCTGCAGCACCCTGTCCCCTTAACAGTGACCTCCACAGCACCCTGTCCCCTTAACAGTGACCTCCACAGCATCGCACCCCCTTAACAGTTACCTCCACAGCACCCTGTCCCCTTAACAGTGACCTCCACAGCACCCTGTCCCCTTAACAGTGACCTCCACAGCACCCTGTCCCCTTAACAGTGACCTCCACAGCATCACGCCCCCTTAACAGTGACCTCCACAGCACCACGCCCCCTTAACAGTGACCTCCACAGCACCACGTCCCCTTAACAGTGACCTCTACAGCACCCTGTCCCCTTAACAGTGACCTCCACAGCACCCTGTCCCCTTAACAGTGACCTCCACAGCATCGCACCCCCTTAACAGTGACCTCCACAGCACCCTGTCCCCTTAACAGTGACCTCCACAGCACCACACCCCCTTAACAGTGACCTCCACAGCACCCTGTCCCCTTAACAGTGACCTCCACAGCAACGCGCCCCCTTAACAGTGACCTCCACAGCACCCTGTCCCCTTAACAGTGACCTCCACAGCATCGCGCCCCCTTAACAGTGACCTCCACAGCACCCTGTCCCCTTAACAGTGACCTCCATAGCAAAGCGCCCCCTTAATAGTGACCTCCACAGCACCGCGCCCCCTTAACAGTGACCTCCACAGCACCGCGCCCCTTAACAGTGACCTCCACAGCACCACGCCCCTTAACAGTGACCTCCACAGCACCCTGTCCCCTTAACAGTGACCTCCACAGAACCCCGTTCCCTTAACAGTGACCTCACAGTACCCCGCTGCCTTAACAGTGACCTCACAGAACCCCGCTCCCTTAACAGTGACCTCACAGTACCCTGTTCCCTTAACAGTGACCTCACTGTACCCCGCTCCCTTAACAGTGACCTCACAGAATCCCGTTCCCTTAACAGTGACCTCACAGTACCCCGTTCCCTTAACAGTGACCTAACTGTACCCCGCTCCCTTAACAGTGACCTCACAGAACCCCGTTCCCTCAACAGTGACCTCACAGAACCCTGCTACCTTAACAGTGACCTCACAGAACCCCTCTCCCTTAACAGTGACCTCACAGAACCCTGCTCCCTTAACAGTGACCTCACAGAACCCGCTCCCTTAACAGTGACCTCACAGAACCCCGCTCCCTTAACAGTAACCTCACAGTACCCAGCTCCCTTAACAGTGACTTCACAGAACCCCGCTCCCTTAACAGTGACTTAACAGAACCCCGCTACCTTAACAGTGACTTCACAGAACCCCGCTCCCTTAACAGTGACCTCACAGTACCCAGCTCCCTTAACAGTGACTTCACAGAACCCCGCTCCCTTAACAGTGACCTCACAGAACCCGCTCCCTTAACAGTGACCTCACAGAACCCCGCTCCCTTAACAGTGACCTCACAGAACCCCGCTCCCTTAACAGTGACCTCACAGAACCCCGCTACCTTAACAGTGACCTCACAGAACCCCGCTGCCTTAACAGTGACCTCACAGAATCCCGCTCCCTTAACAGTGACCTCACAGAACCCCGCTCCCTTAACAGTGACCTCACAGTACCCTGCTCCCTTAACAGTGACTTCACAGAACCCCGCTACCTTAACAATGACCTCACAGAACCCTGCTTCCTTAACAGTGACCTCACAGTACCCCGCTCCCTTAACAGTGACTTCACAGAACCCCGCTACCTTAACAGTGACCTCACAGTACCCCGCTCCCTTAACAGTGACCTCACAGTACCCCGCTCCCTTAACAGTGGCTTCACAGAACCCCGCTACCTTAACAGTGACCTCACAGTACCCCGCTACCTTAACAGTGACCTCACAGTACCCCGCTCCCTTAACAGTGACTTCACAGAACCCCGCTACCTTAACAGTGACCTCACAGTACCCCGCTCCCTTAACAGTGACCTCACAGAACCCCGCTCCCTTAACAGTGACTTCACAGTACCCTGCTACCTTAACAGTGACCTCACAGAACCCCGCTCCCTTAACAGTGTCTTCACAGAACCCCGCTCCCTTAACAGTGACCTCACAGAACCCCGCTCCCTTAACAGTGACTTCACAGAACCCCGCTCCCTTAACAGTGACCTCACAGAACCCTGCTCCCTTAACAGTGACTTCACAGAACCCCGCTACCTTAACAGTGACCTCACAGAACCCCGCTCCCTTAACAGTGACTTCACAGAACCCCGCTACCTTAACAGTGACCTCACAGTACCCCGCTCCCTTAACAGTGACCTCACAGTACCCCGCTCCCTTAACAGTGGCTTCACAGAACCCCGCTACCTTAACAGTGACCTCACAGTACCCCGCTACCTTAACAGTGACCTCACAGTACCCCGCTCCCTTAACAGTGACTTCACAGAACCCCGCTACCTTAACAGTGACCTCACAGTACCCCGCTCCCTTAACATTGACCTCACAGAACCCCGCTCCCTTAACAGTGACTTCACAGAACCCCGCTACCTTAACAGTGACCTCACAGAACCCCGCTCCCTTAACAGTGACTTCACAGAACCCCGCTCCCTTAACAGTGACTTCACAGAACCCCGATCCCTTAACAGTGACCTCACAGAGCCCCGCTCCCTTAACAGTGACCTCACAGAACCCCGCTACCTTAACAGTGACCTCACAGAACCCCGCTCCCTTGACAGTGACTTCACAGAACCCCGCTACCTTAACAGTGACCTCACATCACCCCGCTCTCTTAACAGTGACTTCACAGAACCCCACTCCCTTAACAGTGACTTCACAGAACCCCACTCCCTTAACAGTGACTTCACCGAACCCCGCTACCTTAACAGTGACCTCACAGAACCCCGCTCCCTTAACAGTGACTTCACAGAACCCCGCTACCTTAACAGTGACCTCACAGTACCCCGCTCCCTTAACATTGACCTCACAGAACCCCGCTCCCTTAACAGTGACTTCACAGAACCCCGCTACCTTAACAGTGACCTCACAGAACCCCGCTCCCTTAACAGTGACTTCACAGAACCCCGATCCCTTAACAGTGACCTCACAGAGCCCCGCTCCCTTAACAGTGACCTCACAGAACCCCGCTACCTTAACAGTGACCTCACAGAACCCCGCTCCCTTGACAGTGACTTCACAGAACCCCGCTACCTTAACAGTGACCTCACATCACCCCGCTCTCTTAACAGTGACTTCACAGAACCCCACTCCCTTAACAGTGACTTCACAGAACCCCACTCCCTTAACAGTGACTTCACAGAACCCCACTCCCTTAACAGTGACTTCACCGAACCCCGCTACCTTAACAGTGACCTCACAGAACCCCGTCTCTTTAATAGTGACTTCCACAGCGGCCGACCCGTTATTTGTGACCTCCACAGTACCCTATCTCGTTAACAGTGATTTCCAAAATAACCCGCCCCCTTAACAGTGACCTCCACAGAGCTCCGTTCCCTTAAAATGTGACCTCCACAACACCCTGCCCCCTAACAAAGACCTCCACAGCACCCGCCTCTTTAACAGTGACCTCCACAGCAGCTCGCCCCTTTAACAGTGACCACCACAGCGACTGTCCTTTTATTAGTGACCTCCACAGTACTCCATCTCCTTAACAGTGATTTCCACAATACCCCGCCCCTTAACAGTGGCCTCTACAGCAATCTACCCCTTAACTGTGACCTCCACAGCACTCCGCTACCTTAACAGTGTCATCCACAGAGCTCTGCCCATTTGAAGCTGACCTACAGCAGTGAAGAAAAATGGCAGGGTTGTTATGGAAACCTGGTGTAAAACTGTGTGTATGTGGAGACTAAGGGCCTGCGAGCTTCTATTGGCTTATAAGGGTCATGTGACCAAGATTCTATTGGCTAATGTATTTTGGGGGGATTATCTCAGGAACGGTACGTCCTACAGAGCTGAGACCAGGTCTAAAAGCTTCCCGGACACCTGATGTACCTGTCCGCCAAATTTCCTGATTGTAAATGCGACGGTGTGGATTCCTTTAGCGGACATACACACATACACTCAGCTTTATATATTAGATGTAATGTATATAGTGTATGACGTACATTTAATATAATATTATGATGTATGATGTATATAATGTATGATGTACATAGTGTATGATGTGTAGTGTATAATGTACATACAATGTGTGTGATGTGTGAAGTATATAGTGTATGATGTGTGAATTACAGTCAGGTCCATAAATATTGGGACACTGACACAATTCTAACATTTTTGGCTCTATACACCACCACAATGGATGTGAAATTAAACAAACAAGATGTGCTTTACCTGCAGACTGTCAGCTGTAATTTGAGGGGATTTACATCCAAATCAGGTGAACGGTGCAGGAATTACAGCAGTTTGCATATGTGCCTCCCACTTGTTAAGGGACCAAAAGTAATGGGACAGTTGGCTTCTCAGCTGCTCCAAGGCCCGGTGTGAGCAGATAAAAGGTCCAGAGGTCATTTCCAGTCTGCTATCTGCATTTGGAATCTGTTGCTGTCAACTCTCAAGATGAGATCCAAAGAGCTGTCACCATCAGTGAAGCAAGCCATCATTAGGCTAAAAAAAACACAACAAACCCATCAGAGAGATAGCAAAAACATTAGGCCTGGCCAAAACAACTGTTTGGAACATTCTTATAAAGAAGGAACGCACCGTTGAGCTCAGGAACACCAAAAGACCCAGAAGACCACGGAAAACAACTGTGGTTTATGACCGAAGAATTCTTTCCCTGGTGAAGAAAACACCCTTCACAACAGTTGTCCAGATCAAGAACACTCTCCAGGAGGTAGGTGTATGTGTGTCAAAGTCAACAATCAAGAGAAGACTTCACCAGAGTGAATACAGAGGGTTCACCACAAGATGTAAACCATTGGTGAGCCTCAAAAACAGGAAGGCCAGATTAGAGTTTGCCAAACGACATCTAAAAAAGCCTTCACAGTTCTGGAACAACATCCTATGGACAGATGAGACCAAGATCAACTTGTACCAGAGAGATGGGAAGAGAAGAGTATGGAGAAGAAAAGGAGCTGCTCATGATCCTAAGCATACCACCTCATCAGTGAAGCATGGTGGTGGTAGTGTCATGGCGTGGGCATGTATGGCTGCCAATGGAACTGCTTTTCTAACTACTCTTCTATTTATTGATGATGTGACTGCTGACAAAAGCAGGATGAATTCTGAAGTGTTTCAGGCAATATTATCTGCTCATATTCAGCCCAATGCTTCAGAACTCATTGGACGGCACTTCACAGTGCAGATGGACAATGACCCAAAGCATACTGCAAAAGCAACCTAAGAGTTTTTTAAGGAAAAGAAGTGGAATGTTCTGCAATGGCCAAGTCAATCACCGGACCTGAATCCGATTGAACATGGATTTCACCTGCTGAAGACAAAACTGAAGGGAAAATGCCCCAAGAACAAGCAGGAACTGAAGACAGTTGCAGTAGAGGCCTGGCAAAGCATCACCAGGGATGAAACCCAGCGTCTGGTGATGTCTATGCGTTCCAGACTTCAGGCTGTAATTGACTGCAAAGGATTTGCAACCAAGTATTAAAAAGTGAAAGTTTGATGTATGATTATTATTCTGTCCCATTACTTTTGGTCTCTTAGAAAGTGGGAGGCACATATACAGTCCTGATCAAAAGTTTAAGACCACTTGAAAAATGGCAAAAAATCCTATGTAGCATGGCTGGATCTTAACAAGGTTCCAAGTAGAGCTTCAACATGCAACAAGAAGAAATGGGAGTGAGACAAAACATTTTTTTGAGCATTCAATTTAATGAAAACAACGAATAAACTGAAACAGGCTGTTTTTCAGCTGATCAAAAGTTTAGGACCACACCTCCAAAAAAAACCTAAACCCCCCCAAATCAGAAATCCAACTTCCAAACATGAACTCAGTAATGAGTAGCTCCGCCGTTATTGTTGATCAAGTGGGAACATTTCTCCAAGTGGTGAAGATGGCTGCACGAAGGCGCACGAAGGCCATCTACTGTCTGGAACTGTTGGCCATTTTTGGCCGCACTCCCTGAAGCTCCATTGTTCCACTGAAGGAAAAAGCCCCCCAGACCATTATGGCGCCCCCTCCACTGTGGCACGTAGAAAACATCTCAGGTGGGATCTGCTTGTCATGCCAGTAATGTTGGAAACCATCAGGACCCTCAAGGGTACATTTTTTCTCATCAGATAATAAAACTTTCTTCCACCTTTGAATGTCCCATGTTTGGTGCTCTCTTGCAAAGTCAAAAACGAGCAGTTCTGTGGCGTTCAAGGAGACGAGGTCTTTGAAGACGTTTTTTGTTTTTGAAGCCCTTCAGTCTCAGATGCCGTCTGATGGTTATGGGGCTGCAGTCAGCACCAGTAAGGGCCTTAATTTGGGTCGAGGATCGTCCAGTGTCTTGATCCTCCGGCTCAGTGTGATGGAATTTTTTTGGGTCTTCCACTTGACTTATTTGTTCCATAACCCTCAGGATCATTTAAGAAATTCCAAATGACTGCGTCCCACCTCAGCAGTGATGGCGCGCTGTGAGAGACCCTGCTTATGCAGTTCAACAACCCGACCACGTTCAAAAAGGGAGAGTTTTTTTGCCTTTGCCATCACAACGTGTGACTACCTGACAGAAAATGACAATGAATCCACATCTTTGCACAGATTTGGCCCTTTAAAGGCATGTGGTCCTAAACTTTGGATCAGCTGAAAAACAGCCGGTTTCAGTTTAATCGTTATTTTCATTAAACTGAATGCTCAAAAAATGTTCTGTCTCACTCCCATTTCTTCTTGTTGCATGTTGAAGCTCTACTTGGAACCTTGTTAAGATCCAACAATGTAAAATATGATTTTTTGCCATTTTTCAAGTGGTCTTAAACTTTTCATCAGGACTGTACAAACTGTTGTAATTCCTGCACCGTTCACCTGATCTGGATGTAAATCCCTCAGATTACAGCTGACAGTCTGCAGGTAAAGCACATCTTGTTTGTTTCATTTCACATCCATTGTGGTGGTGAATAGAGCCAAAAATGTTAGAATTGTAATGATGTCCCAATATTTATGGACCTGACTGTATATAGTGTATGTCATGTATGATGTATATAATGTATATAGTGTATGTCATGTATGATGTGTATAATGTATGATGTACATAGTGTATGATGTGTAGTGTATGATGTACATACAATGTGTGTGATGTATGACGTGTGGCTGTGACCCCCTCCCTCCAGACGTCTTGTACTAGTAATTTGTAGCGGTATTAATTCTGCATTGTTTGGCGGGAGGCAGGAGACTGACACCAGGTAAATGTTTCCTTGTTTCAGAGGAATTTTCCTAATCTGTTGTCACTGACATTGGGAGTGCCTGTGCGGGCTGTGATGATGATGGGAGTCCTCAATGATGAGGCTGCACAACGCGGCTCCTGTAGTGGCGCCATCTCACGCAGCCACAGACTGATGTAGCCTGCCTGGTGATGGCGCAGCGTGGCAGAGTCCTCCTTACCTGGTGACTTTTACAGCCTAGATGGCAAACGGCCCACAGAAGCTTTGCACCAGCACAGGGCGAGGTGGGGGTCATCTGTCAGGGGTCCCCTGCTTTGTACTGTCAGATAGAAGGACTCCATGAGAGGAGCAAGAAGTAACTGTGTGGCACCGGTAGAGCACGCTGAGGGTAGTAGTCCCTTCTCAGATCCTGCACCTGAAGGGATTTGTCTCGCTGATGGAAGGTTTAACCCTTTGTTGTTGTGTTTCCAGTTCTGCCATATAGTGAGAATTATGATCATCTGTGGGTAGTGAGTTGTAGACCGTGAGGTGCCACCATGGAGGACACAGAGGAACAATACGCTCCTCTCCTGAAGTCCTCTGTGCTGCTGGGGTCCCTGCTCCATCCACTGTGTAACTCTCATCCTGAGACTCCACACTCCTCTCCTGAAATACTTTGTGTTGCTGGAGATCCTGATCCTTTCCTGTGTAACTCTTGTCTGAAATGCTCTGTGCTGCCATGGGCTTGTGTATTCTGCCATCGAATGCCTGGTCCAGCACGTGCATGCTTTCCTTCTGGTGTCTGTGATGTCAGGGAGTGGTATATATGTATATGCCTCGCGGCTTGCACAGAGATGAGCCATCAGCCAATGAGATGGTGAGCGGGGAGCTGCGTACCTGAGTGGTCTCCCCGGGCCCCGCTACTGATCACAGAGAAGAACAGACTCTCTCTCAGAGTTTATTCACGATGGGATTTTTGGCCCAATTTCAGACATTAATCTGAATATTGTGTGAATATATCCCAACAGACTCTGTGTCTGAATTCCTCACCATTTTCAAGATCTCTGCTTTCTGTCATTGACTGGGAACATTCTTGTTTACATACAACTTGCACGAGTCCTGGTCACAGAACTGAGGGCTTCTTATAAAGTAGACACATTGAAAATTCTCTTTCGGCAGCATAGAAATCACACTGATCTATATGTCAGACTTACGATGACATCATGCCGAGCTATTTGATGATATCAGATTTTCAATGACATCATCCTGATCTATTTGGTGAACTCAGACTTACTATGACATCATATTTAGTATTCTGTATATACATATATATATGATATCAAATCTCCAAAAATATTCCACTCGGCGATATATGATGACATCAGACCTTTATTTACCTTATACTGTGAGGTATACGATGACATCAGACCTTTATTTACCTTATACTGTGAGGTATACGATGACATCAGACCTTCATTTACCTTATACTGTGAGGTATACGACGACATCAGACCATTATTTACCCTATACTGTGAGGTATATGATGACATCAGACCATTATTTACCTTATACTGTGAGGTATACGATGACATCAGACCTTCATTTACCTTATAATGTGTGGTATACGATGACATCAGACCATTATTTACCTTATACTGTGAGGTATACGATGACATCAGACCATTATTTACCTTATACTGTGAGGTATACGATGACATCAGACCATTATTTACCTTATACTGTGAGGTATACGATGACATCAGACCATTATTTACCTTATACTGTGAGGTATATGATGACATCAGACCTTCATTTACCTTATACTGTGAGGTATACGATGACATCAGACCATTATTTACCTTATACTGTGTGGTATACGACGACATCAGACCATTATTTACCTAATACTGTGAGGTATACGATGACATCAGACCATTATTTACCTTATACTGTGAGGTATACGATGACATGAGACCATTATTTACCTTATACTGTGAGGTATACGATGACATGAGACCATTATTTACCTTATACTGTGAGGTATACGATGACATCAGACCTTCATTTACCTTATACTGTGAGGTATATGATGACTTCAGACCATTATTTACCTTATACTGTGTGGTATACGACGACATCAGACCTTTATTTACCTTATACTGTGAGGTATACGATGACATCAGACCTTTATTTACCTTATACTGTGAGGTATACGATGACATCAGACCTTCATTTACCTTATACTGTGAGGTAAACGATGACATCAGACCTTTATTTATCTTATACTGTGAGGTATACGATGACATCAGACCTTTATTTACCTTATACTGTGAGGTATACGATGACATCAGACCTTTATTTACTTATACTGTGAGGTATACGATGACATCAGACCATTATTTACCTTATACTGTGAGGTATACGATGACAGACCATTATTTACCTTATACTGTGAGGTATACGACGACATCAGACCTTTATTTACCTTATACTGTGAGGTATACGATGACATCAGACCATTATTTACATTATACTGTGAGGTATACGATGACATCAGACCATTATTTACCTTATACTGTGTGGTATACGACGACATCAGACCTTTATTTACCTTATGCTGTGAGGTATACGATGACATCAGACCTTCATTTACCTTATACTGTGAGGTATATGATGACATCAGACCATTATTTACCTTATACTGTGAGGTATACGATGACATGAGACCTTTATTTACCTTATACTGTGAGGTATACGATGACATCAGACCTTCATTTACCTTATACTGTGAGGTATACGACGACATCAGACCTTTATTTACCTTATGCTGTGAGGTATACGATGACATCAGACCATTATTTACCTTATACTGTGAGGTATACGATGACATGAGACCTTTATTTACCTTATACTGTGAGGTATACGATGACATGAGACCTTTATTTACCTTATACTGTGAGGTATACGATGACATCAGACCATTATTTACCTTATACTGTGAGGTATACGATGACATCAGACCTTCATTTACCTTATACTGTGAGGTATATGATGACATCAGACCATTATTTGTCTTATACTGTGTGGTATACAACGACATCAGACCTTCATTTACCTTATACTGTGAGGTATACGATGACATGAGACCTTTATTTACCTTATACTGTGAGGTATACGATGACATCAGACCTTCATTTACCTTATACTGTGAGGTATATGATGACATCAGACCATTATTTACCTTATACTGTGAGGTATACGACGACATGAGACCTTTATTTACCTTATACTGTGAGGTATACGATGACATCAGACCTTTATTTACCTTATACTGTGAGGTATACGATGACATCAGACCTTCATTTACCTTATACTGTGAGGTATACGATGACATCAGACCTTCATTTACCTTATACTGTGAGGTATATGATGACATCAGAACATTATTTATCTTATACTGTGAGGTATACGACGACATCAGACCTTTATTTACCTTATACTGTGAGGTATACGATGACATGAGACCTTTATTTACCTTATACTGTGAGGTATACGATGACATCAGACCATTATTTACATTATACTGTGAGGTATACGATGACATCAGACCATTATTTACCTTATACTGTGAGGTATATGATGACATCAGACCATTATTTACCTTATACTGTGAGGTATACGATGACATCAGACCTTCATTTACCTTATACTGTGAGGTATACGATGACATCAGACCATTATTTACCTTATACTGTGTGGTATACGATGACATCAGACCTTTATTTATCTTATACTGTGAGGTATATGATGACATCAGACCTTTATTTACCTAATACTGTGAGGTATACGACGACATCAGACCATTATTTACCTTATACTGTGAGGTATACGATGACATCAGACCTTTATTTACCTTATACTGTGAGGTATATGATGACATCAGACCTTTATTTACCTTATACTGTGAGGTATACGACGACATCAGACCATTATTTACCTTATACTGTGAGGTATACGATGACATCAGACCTTTATTTACCTTATACTGTGAGGTATATGATGACATCAGACCATTATTTACCTTATACTGTGAGGTATACGATGACATCAGACCTTTATTTACCTTATACTGTGAGGTATACGATGACATCAGACCATTATTTACCTTATACTGTGAGGTATACGATGACATCAGACCTTCATTTACCTTATACTGTGAGGTATACGATGACATCAGACCTTTATTTACCTTATACTGTAGAAACATAGAAACATAGAATGTGTCGGCAGATAAGAACCATTTGGCCCATCTAGTCTGCCCGTTATACTGAGTACTATGGATGGCCCCTGGCCCTATCTTATATGAAGGATGGCCTTTTGCCTATCCCATGCATGCTTAAACCCCTTCACTGTATTTGCAGCTACCACTTCTGCAGGAAGGCTATTCCATGCATCCACTACTCTCTCAGTAAAGTAATACTTCCTTATATTACTTTTAAACCTTTGCCCCTCTAATTTAAAACTGTGTCCTCTTGTGGTAGTTTTTCTTCTTTTAAATATGCTCTCTTCCTTTACCGAGTTGATTCCCTTTATGTATTTAAAAGTTTCTATCATATCCCCTCTGTCTCTTCTTTCTTCCAAGCTATACATATTAAGGTCCTTTAACCTTTCCTGGTAAGTTTTATCCTGCAATCCATGTACTAGTTTAGTAGCTCTTCTCTGAACTCTCTCTAGAGTATCTATATCGTTCTGGAGATATGGCCTCCAGTACTGCGCACAATACTCCAAGTGAGGTCTCACCAGTGTTCTGTACAGCGGCATAAGCACTTCACTCTTTCTACTGCTTATACCTCTCCCTATACATCCAAGCATTCTGCTGGCATTTCGTGCTGCTCTTTTACATTGTCTTCCCACCTTTAAGTCTTCTGAAATAATTACTCCTAAATCCTTTTCCTCAGATACTGAGGTCAGGACTGTGTCAAATATTCTATATTCTGCCCTTGGGTTTTTACGCCCCAGGTGCATTATCTTGCACTTATCCACATTAAATTTCAGTTTCCAGAGTTCTGACCATTCTTCTAGTTTTCCTAAATCCTTTTCCATTTGGCGTTTCCCTCCAGGAACATCAACCCTGTTACATATCTTTGTGTCATCAGCAAAAAGACAAACCTTACCAGCGAGGCCTTTTGCAATATCACTTATGAAGATATTAAACAAAATCGGTCCCAGTACAGATCCTTGTGGAACCCCACTGGTAACATTACCTTGTTTTGAATGTTCTCCATTGACTACAACCCTCTGTTGTCTGTCACTCAGCCACTGCCTAATCCACTCAACAATATGGGAGTCCATGCTCAATGACTGCAGTTTATTGATAAGTCTTCTATGTGGGACAGTGTCAAAAGCCTTACTAAAATCTAGATATGCGATGTCTACTGCACCTCCACCGTCTATTATTTTATTCACCCAGTCAAAAAAATCTATAAGATTTGTTTGACATGATCTCCCTGAAGTAAACCCATGTTGTTTTTCATCTTGCAATCCATGGGATTTTAGATGTTCCACAATCCTATCCTTTAATAGGGTTTCCATTAATTTGCCTACTATTGATGTCAGACTCACTGGTCTATAGTTGCTCGATTCCTCCCTACTACCTTTCTTGTGAATGGGCACGACATTTGCCAATTTCCAATCTTCCGGGACGACTCCTGTTACTAATGATTGGTTAAATAAATCTGTTAACGGTTTTGCCAGCTCACCACTAAGCTCTTTTAATAATTTTGGGTGTATCTCATCAGGCCCCTGTGACTTATCTGTCTTCACCTTAGACAGCAAACTTAGAACATCTTCCTCTGTAAAGATACATGCATCAAACGATTTAATAGTCATTCTTTCTAGTGGAGGTCCTTCTCCTTTTTCTTTTGTAAAAACTGAACAGAAGTATTCATTAAGGCAGTCGGCTAGCCCTTTATTCTCTTCTACATACCTTCCGTCCTTTGTTTTTAATTTAGTTATTCCTTGTTTTAATTTCCTTTTTTCATTTATATATCTGAAGAATGTCTTATCCCCTTTTTTCATAGACTGAGCTAGTTTTTCTTCTGCCTGCGCTTTAGAAGTTCTTATAACTTGCTTGGCCTCTCTCTGCCTAATCTTGTAGATTTCCTTATCTTCATTGCTCTGGTTTTTTTTATAATTACAAATTTACCTTAAACTGTGTGGTATACGATGACATCAGACCTTTATTTACCTTATACTGTGAGGTATACAATGACATCAGACCTTCATTTACCTTATACTGTGTGGTATACGACAACATCAGACCTTTATTTACCTTATACTGTGAGGTATACGATGACATCAGACCTTTATTTACCTAATACTGTGAGGTATACGATGACATCAGACCATTATTTACCTAATACTGTGAGGTATATGATGACATCAGACCTTTATTTACCTTATACTGTGAGGTATACGATGACATCAGACCTTTATTTACCTAATACTGTGAGGTATACAATGACATCAGACCATTATTTACCTTATACTGTGAGGTATACGATGACATCAGACCTTTATTTACCTTATACTGTGAGGTATACAATGACATCAGACCATTATTTACCTTATACTGTGAGGTATACGATGACATCAGACCTTTATTTACCTTATACTGTGAGGTATACGATGACATCAGACCATTATTTACCCTATACTGTGAGGTATACGATGACATCAGACCTTTATTTACCTTATACTGTGAGGTATACGATGACATCAGACCATTATTTACCTTATACTGTGAGGTATACGATGACATCAGACCTTTATTTACCTAATACTGTGAGGTATACGATGACATCAGACCATTATTTACCTAATACTGTGAGGTATATGATGACATCAGACCTTTATTTACCTTATACTGTGAGGTATACGATGACATCAGACCATTATTTACCCTATACTGTGAGGTATACGATGACATCACATTCAGTCAATTCTGAATAAATATGTAAAGAGAAAGAGACGTGGGAGCGCTCCCCTAGTGTAACTCCTTCAACAATAAAATTTCAGTCCTCAGTAGATGAGGCTCCTCACTGGAGAATGTTGTGCACCCTGAGACCGACGCTGGATAATGGCAGAAGTTCTCCTTCACGGAGAGACCAGGCCGCTGCACCTTCCCGTCGGAACATCCATCAGGAGCCGGAACAGAATCAAAAGAGGTAAATGTAAAAAAAATGGGAAACTCCGGACGCTGGTAAAAACCATTGTTACGCGTTTCAGCAGCACACCGCAGCCTTCCTCAGGTATAATCATGAGGCCTGAAGAAGGAGGCGGTACTCTGCTGAAAAGCGTATCTATTTTATTTTTATCATTTTAATGTTTTTTTACAAATAAATAACATTTTACAAGACACAACGCCCGGCGTTTCCCATTTTTCTACACTCACTTCAATATGTAAAGCATCCACCATGGTGTTGCCTCACTACCATGAAATGTTATGAACTGGTCAGTTATAGCGCCGCTGTGAGCCACAGGTGGGTGTTTGGCTTGGGCAAACCACCACTGTCAGTGAGAAGTACCAACAGCAGTCTGACGAGACATCTGACCCCTTACTGGAAGCTCTAGGATGGTAGGGTTGCCGTACCTTCTCTTTAGGGTATTGTTCCACAGTAGGGTTGCCGTACCTTCTCTTTAGGGTATTGTTCTACAGTAGGGTTGCCGTACCTTCTCTTTAGGGTATTGTTCCACAGTAGGGTTGCCGTACCTTCTCTTTAGGGTATTGTTCCACAGTAGGGTTGCCGTACCTTCTCTTTAGGGTATTGTTCCACAGTTGGGTTGCTGTACCTTCTCTTTAGGGTATTGTTCCACAGTAACATAGTAAATAAGGCCGAAAAAAGACATTTGTCCATCGAGTTCGGCCTGTCATCCTGCAGGTTGATCCAGAGGAAGGCAAAAAAAACTGTGAGGTAGAAGCCAATTTTCCTCACTTTAGGGGAATAAAACATTCCTTCCCGACTCCAAGCAGGCATCAGAATAACTCCCTGGATCAACGACCCCTCTCTAGTAGCTATAGCCTGTAATATTATTACACTCCAGAAATACATCCAGGACCCTCCTGAACTCTTTTAGTGAACTCACCATCACCACCTCCTCAGGCAGAGAGTTCCGTAGTCTCACTGCTCTTACAGTAAAGAATCCATAGTCTCACTGCTCTTACAGTAAAGAGTCCATAGTCTCACTGCTCTTACAGTAAAGAGTCCATAGTCTCACTGCTCTTACAGTAAAGAGTCCATAGTCTCACTGCTCTTACAGTAAAGAGTCCATAGTCTCACTGCTCTTACAGTAAAGAGTCCATAGTCTCACTGCTCTTACAGTAAAGAGTCCATAGTCTCACCGCTCTTACAGTAAAGAGTCCATAGTTTCACTGCTCTTACAGTATAGAGTCCATAGTCTCACTGCTCTTACAGTAAAGAATCCATAGTCTCACTGCTCTTACAGTAAAGAGTCCATAGTCTCACTGCTCTTACAGTAAAGAGTCCATAGTCTCACTGCTCTTACAGTAAAGAGTCCATAGTCTCACTGCTCTTACAGTAAAGAGTCCATAGTCTCACCGCTCTTACAGTAAAGAGTCCATAGTTTCACTGCTCTTACAGTATAGAGTCCATAGTCTCACTGCTCTTACAGTATAGAGTCCATAGTCTCACTGCTCTTACCGTAAAGAGTCCATAGTCTCACTGCTCTTACAGTGTGTGGTACAGTGTCAAATGCTTTGGAGAAGTCCAGATATACGACATCCATTGATTCGCCGCTGTCAAGTCTAGAACTTACCTCCTCATAGAAACTGATTGACATGACCGATCCCTCATGAAGCCATGCAGATATGGCGTTATTTGCTTATTTCCGTTGAGATGCTCTAACATAGCATCTCTCAGAAAACCTTCAAACAGTTTACCCACGATAGATGTTAAACTTACCGGCCTATAGTTTCCAGGCTCTGTTTTTGGACCCTTTTTGAATATTGGCACCACATTTGCTATGCGCCAATCCTGTGGGACATTCCCTATCAGTATAGAGTCTGCAAATATCAGAAATAAGGGTCTGGCTATGACATTACTTAATTCCCTTAGGATACGGGGGTGTATGCCATCTGGTCCTGGCGATTTGTCTATTTTAATATTTTTAAGTCGCTGTTGTACTTCTTCCTGGGTCAGACAGGACACTTTTAATAGGGAATTTTTTTTTACATTCTGCATTTCATCTGACAGTTTATTTTCCTCAGTGAATACGTTGGAGAAAAAAATATTTAACAGCTTTGCTTTCTCCTCGTCGCTCTCTGTGACTCCCCCCTCATTACACTTTTGTAACGGTCACGTACACACACACACAGGGGGGAGGATAGTGACCACTGCGCTCCACCCTCACCCCTGGCCCTGCCTACTTGCCTCACTAGTCCTGATGACAGGGGACAACTGGACAGCAGTCCCTAACTTAGGATACTTGCGGGAAGGACAGACAAGACAAATAACGGATAGTGAACGGACCGGGTCAAAACCAAGAGGACAACGCAGTACAGAGGGATAAGCAAAGGAAGGTCAGGAGAAGCCGGGGTCATAAATACCAGGAGAGTCGAGAAGTACCAAAGGAGTCCGCAAAGAATAGTCAGGTGGAAGCCGAGGTCAATATACCAGGAAGGATGCGCAGTACAGGAGGAGCAGGCAAAGGATCGTCAGGGAACAGGATCAGGTAAGTACACAGGTATCCAACAACTGCCAGGAACCTAAATTAGCAGGCAACCTGTGGCCAGCAGGCTGCCTGTATTTATAGTGGGGAGTGAGGGTCATGTGATGTGGCCAGCGTCACATGACCGACAGACCGACCATTTGAGCACCGAGTGATCAGCTCGGCGCTCAAGGCAGACCTAGGAGCAGGGAGCCTCCCAGCTAGCAAAGCCGCCCTGGGAACGAGGTCAAACACAGATCCTCGCTCCCGAAGCTAAGCAGCAGGTCTGCGGCTGATGGGAGACCGAGTGCGCCTTCGGCACCCCGTTACAACTTTAAAGGGCCGACACCTTCAGATTTATACTTTTTAACATTCATATAATTAAAGAACATTTTAGGGTTAGTTTTACTCTCTTTGGCAATTAATCTCTCGGTCTCTAGTTTGGCCGCTTTTATTAGTTTTTTACATGTTCTATTTTTTTCCTTATAGTTTTCTAGTGCTTCCGTGCTACCCTCGTTTTAGTGTTTTATATGCTTTCTTTTTGTCATTTATTGCTTTCTTTACAGTTCTGTTTATCCACATTGGTTTTTTCTTGTTCCTTAACCCTTTATTCCCATACGGTATGTACCTCTCACAATGAGATTTTAGGATGCTTTTAAAGATATCCCATTTTGTCGCTGTATTTTTATTTTTGAGGACTTTGTCCCAGTTAATTAGGCCTATGGCCTCTCTTGGATAAATTTAGCTTTTTTGAAGTTTGGTATTTTTGTTCCTCCCTGTAGAAACGCTCTTTTGAATGATAATTGGAAGGTTATTACTTTATGGTCACTATTTCCCAGGTGTCCCCCGACCTGCACGTCTGTTGTTCTGTCAGGCCTATTGGTTAGTACTAAGTCCAGTACGGCCGTCCCTCTAGTCGGGTCCTGAACCAGTTGGGAGAGCTAATTGTCTTTGGTTATTGCCAAGAACCTATTTCCTTTATGAGATGTACAGGTCTCAGTTTTCCAGTCTATATCTGGGTAGTTAAAGTCCCCCATAATAACCACCTCATTATGATTTGCCGCCTCGTCTATCTCATTTAGTAGCAGATTTTCTGTGGACTCTGGTATATTAGGTGGTTTATAGTAAACTCCTATTAGTAATTTATTATTGTTTTTAGCTCCATGTATCTCTACCCACAGTGACTCCACATGTTCATGTCCCTCACTTATATCTTCACGGAGTGTGGGCTTTAGACAGGACTTTACATAATGGCAAACCCCTCCCCCTCTCCGGTTTTGACGATCCTTTCTAAACAGACTGTAACCCTGAACATTAACTGCCCTGTCATAGCTATCATCCAGCCATGTCTCAGTTATTCCCACTATGTCATAGTCCTCCTCACAGTAGGGTTGCCGTACCTTCTCTTTAGGGTATTGTTCCACAGTAGGGTTGCCGTACCTTCTCTTTAGGGTATTGTTCCACAGTAGGGTTGCCGTACCTTCTCTTTAGGGTATTGTTCCACAGTAGGGTTGCCGTACCTTCTCTTTAGGGTATTGTTCCACAGTAGGGTTGCCGTACCTTCTCTTTAGGGTATTGTTTCACAGTAGGCTTGCCGTACCTTCTCTTTAGGGTATTGTTCCACAGTAGGGTTGCTGTACCTTCTCTTTAGGGCAGGGCTGGCCGACCTGTGGCTCTCCAGCTGTTGCAGAACTACAACTCCCAGTATGTCCAGTCTGCCTTCAGCTATCAGCCTACAGCAGGGCATGGAGGGAGTTGTAGTTTTACAACAGTTGGAGAGCTGCAGGTTGGCCAGCCCTGCTTTAGGGTATTGTTCCACAGTAGGGTTGCCGTACCTTCTCTTTAGGGTATTGTTCCACAGTAGGCTTGCCGTACCTTCTCTTTAGGGTATTGTTCCACAGTAGGGTTGCTGTACCTTCTCTTTAGGGCAGGGCTGGCCGACCTGTGGCTCTCCAGCTGTTGCAGAACTACAACTCCCAGTATGTCCAGTCTGCCTTCAGCTATCAGCCTACAGCAGGGCATGGAGGGAGTTGTAGTTTTACAACAGTTGGAGAGCTGCAGGTTGGCCAGCCCTGCTTTAGGGTATTGTTCCACAGTAGGGTTGCCCATGCCACTGATTTTGCCCAAGATTAGTTGATTGTTTCTGGAGGTGTGCCCTCTAATGCAGACTTTGTGGGATAGCCCCATTGACTGCTCTAGATACTCAGTAGATCTTCTACACCACCATTACATCTCTCATCTGTCTTCCAAATAAAATGAACAATGGGATTTCTACTGGAGAAGATCAGTCACATCCAGAAATCATGGTAATAGTTGACATGTCGGAAGCTTCCACCACCTTGTCCTTTGCAGCACATTGTCTCTGAAGGATACAAGACCTTGATGTGAACTCCTGTATTTACTATAGAATGTTCCGGGGAAGAGGAAAATAATCCGGACAATCGTACATTGTAACAACTTGTTTACCCTGCGCGGGAACATCAGCGCTCAGCGGCAGGATAAGCATTTAATACGATCAGCATTTCTGTAGATGGTTCTCTTGGAATGATGGATGATGGTCTTAAGCCTCAGAGATCTTCTCCTGTACAAATCAATTTCATCCTCTAAGAGTTACGACAATTACAGAATTATCTGAGGGAATTGCAGGTGACGGTAGATCAAAGCCACAAGGAATTCACAGCGAGTGGGAGGAAATCATCCCAAAAGGTAGGGTGCTCGACTCTCCACAGATGTTCAAGCCCTGTGGATACTCAACTGATGCCTTGTAATTGGCTATGGAGGGTCTGCAGACAATGGTGGGGACTCACCTTCACATGTCTGCTCTCACACAGGGCTACAACTAAAAGAGTGGAGAACCTTACAACAAATGAAACAATACTGTCTACAAACCAAAAAAGCCCAGTCACCATAACACCCTGCTTGTTCAGCATCTGCACAGGGATGGCTGTGGTGGTTTGCACTATGGGAGGTGCCATTATCCCACATTCTGTAATCATCTGATGCAGGAAGAACCAACACCTTGTCCATAAAAAGGGCTCAGCTAAGATGATACAAAGCATCTGTCCACAGGCTGCTTACTGTAACAAACTGCAGAATAGTGAGTGCAGCTCTGAGGTATAATGCAGAATGTAACTCAGGATCAGTACAGGATAAGTAATGTATGTACATAGTGACAGCACCAGCAGAATAGTGAGTGCAGCTCTGGAGTATAATACAGGATGTAACTCAGGATCAGTACAGGATAAGTAATGTATGTACACAGTGACTGCACCAGCAGAATAGTGAGTGCAGCTCTGGAGTATAATACAGGATGTAACTCAGGATCAGTATAGGATAAGTAATGTATGTACACAGTGACTGCACCAGCAGAATAGTGAGTGCAGCGCTGGAGTATAATACAGAATGTAACTCAGGATCAGTACAGGATAAGTAATGTATGTACACAGTGACTGCACCAGCAGAATAGTGAGTGCAGCTCTGGAGTATAATACAGGATGTAACTCAGGATCAGTATAGGATAAGTAATGTATGTACACAGTGACTGCACCAGCAGAATAGTGAGTGCAGCTCTGGGGTATAATACAGGATGTAACTCAGGATCAGTACAGGAAAAGTAATGTATGTACACAGTGACTGCACCAGCAGAATAGTGAGTGCAGCTCTGGAGTATAATACAGGATGTAACTCAGGATCAGTACAGGATAAGTAATGTATGTACACAGTGACTGCACCAGCAGAATAGTGAGTGCAGCTCTGGAGTATAATACAGGATGTAACTCAGGATCAGTACAGGATAAGTAATGTATGTACACAGTGACTGCACCAGCAGAATAGTGAGTGCAGCTCCGGAGTATAATACAGGATGTAACTCAGGATCAGTACAGGATAAGTAATGTATGTACACAGTGCCTGCACCAGCAGAATAGTGAGTGCAGCTCCGGAGTATAATACAGGATGTAACTCAGGATCAGTACAGGATAAGTCATGTATGTACACAGTGACTCCACCAGCAGAATAGTGAGTGCAGCTCTGGAGTATAATACAGGATGTCACTCAGGATCAGTACAGGATAAGTAATGTATGTGCACAGTGACTGCACCAGCAGAATAGTGAGTGCAGCTCTGGAGTATAATACAGGATGTAACTCAGGATCAGTACAGGATAAGTAATGTATGTACACAGTGACTGCACCAGCAGAATAGTGAGTGCAGCTCTGGAGTATAATACAGGATGTAACTCAGGATCAGTACAGGATAAGTAATGTATGTAAACAGGGACTGCACCAGCAGAATAGTGAGTGCAGCTCTGGAGTATAATACAGGATGTAACTCAGGATCAGTACAGGACAAGTAATGTATGTGCACAGTGACTGCACCAGCAGAATAGTGAGTGCAGCTCTGGAGTATAATACAGGATGTAACTCAGGATCAGTACAGGATAAGTAATGTATGTAAACAGGGACTGCACCAGCAGAATAGTGAGTGCAGCTCTGGAGTATAATACAGGATGTAACTCAGGATCAGTACAGGATAAGTAATGTATGTAAACAGGGACTGCACCAGCAGAATAGTGAGTGCAGCTCTGGAGTATAATACAGGATGTAACTCAGGATCAGTACAGGATAAGTAATGTATGTACACAGTGACTCCACCAGCAGAATAGTGAGTGCAGCTCTGGAGTATAATACAGGATGTAACTCAGGATCAGTACAGGATAAGTAATGTATGTAAACAGGGACTGCACCAGCAGAATAGTGAGTGCAGCTCTGGAGTATAATACAGGATGGATGAGATAATGTAATTACTGGTGCAGCTGTATGAGGAGGTGAGAGGACTGGGAGAAGGGAGGTGAAGCTCTGAACCTGCAGTTCCACAGGAAACAATTATTCCCATTGTTCAGAGCAGACCTCGTCACCAGACACAGATCAGAGCAGGTGTCATTATTGGATTGTGTGTGGCCAGTTTCACAATTTTCCAGCAGAGGAAAATAACTGAGGTGATTTCTGAGGCCACTGAAGTGAATGGCAAAATGACGAGGACAACTCCATGACTGGTACTTGCTTTTTTACACTTTCAGGTTCAGGTGCATTTTGTGAGCGAGTACGGACTTGTCCCATCTGTTATCTATCACAGTTTTGTACACTGTAGCAGACCCTCAGCAGTGTGATCAGGAAACGGTCAGCACAGGATTTCAGACATGCAAGTCGTCATGTTTCCATACGCTGATAACAAACAAAGATCTTGAAACAGTGAAGCTGTAAAAATACAAAGTCTATTAGAAAGTTGCAGAAATGTTCATGATACGGAGATGAAGCTCCAGACATAAGGACCACTGAAGCTTATGTGAGGGCTCCGACCTGTCGCCACGTTTTCTTTCTGTATCCTGACTTCTTCCTCTCGTGGCTGTGAGCTTAGTGACTGCGGCCATTTCTATCAGCCGCGGGGCTATGGTTTAGTCACACAGTCACTCGGGCTCCAACCTCCGCTATACGTGGCCCCGTGCACAGTACTGATCCGGGGCCCTCACTTATAGCAGCGGGCACATTTACACCACGTTTATCAGACACCATTAATCATTGTCCTCCTGTTCAGAGATCATGGCCTCCGCTGCTCCTGTGTTCTCCCATATAAATAGCTAGAGGTTAGAGACTCCACATTCTTTAAGACACAAAAAAGAATCCTGTCGATGTGAGGAGGCAAATCTGTGGCCCCGGGCGGCAAGTGAAATGTCTCAGGAGTCCTGCTCAGACCTGTCTGACATGTGCATCCATAATAACAGCAGCTCCTGCAAGGAGGCAAAATTAGGACAAAGAAAACGTCATCCCAAAGATGAGCCTAGAACTATGGAGGGACTCTAATACTACATGATGATGTGATGTGGATATATAGTACTATGGAGGGACTCTAATACTACATGATGATGTGATGTGGATATATAGTACTATGGAGGGACTCTAATACTACATGATGATGTGATGTGGATATATAGTACTATGGAGGGACTCTAATACTACATGATGATGTGATGTGGATATAGAGTACTATAGAGGGACTCCAATACTACATGATAATGTGATGTGGATATATAGTACTATGGAGGGACTCTAATACTACATGATAATGTGATGTGGATATATAGTACTATAGAGGGACTCTAATACTACATGATAATGTGATGTGGATATATAGTACTATGGAGGGACTCTAATACTACATGATAATGTGATGTGGATATATAGTACTATGGAGGGACTCTAATACTACATGATAATATGATGTGGATATATAGTACTATAGAGAGACTAATACTACATGATAATGTGATGTGGATATAGAGTACTATGGAGGGACTCTAATACTACATGATAATGGGATGTGGATATAGAGTACTATAGAGGGACTCTAATACTACATGATGATGTGATGTGGATATACAGTACTATGGAGGGACTCTAATACTACATGATAATGTGATGTGGATATATAGTACTATGGAGGGACTCTAATACTACATGATGATGTGATGTGGATATATAGTACTATGGAGGGACTCTAATACTACATGATAATGTGATGTAGATACAGAATACTATGGAGGGACTCTAATACTACATGATAATGTGATGTGGATATATAGTACTATGGAGGGACTCTAATACTACATGATAATGTGATGTGGATATATAGTACTATAGAGAGACTAATACTACATGATAATGTGATGTGGATATAGAGTACTATGGAGGGACTCTAATACTACATGATGATATGATGTGTATATAGAGTACTATGGAGGGACTCTAATACTACATGATAATGGGATGTGGATATATAGTACTATGGAGGGACTCTAATACTACATGATAATGTGATGTGGATATAGAGTACTATGGAGGGACTCTAATACTACATGATGATATGATGTGGATATATAGTACTATGGAGGGACTCTATTACTACATGCTGATATGATGTGGATATACAGTACTGTGGAGGGACTCTAATACTACATGATAATATGATGTGGATATACAGTGGGGGAAATAATTATTTGACCCCTCACTGATTTTGTAAGTTTGTCCAATGACAAAGAAATGAAAAGTCTCAGAACAGTATCATTTCAATGGTAGGTTTATTGTAACAGTGGCAGATAGCACATCAAAAGGAAAATCGAAAAAATAACTTTAAATAAAAGATAGCAACTGATTTGCATTTCATTGAGTGAAATAAGTATTTGAACCCCTACCAACCATTAAGAGTTCTGGCTCCCACAGAGTGGTTAGACACTTCTACTCAATTAGTCACCCTCATTAAGGACACCTGTCTTAACTAGTCACCTGTATAAAAGACACCTGTCCACAGAATCAATCAATCAAGCAGACTCCAAACTCTCCAACATGGGAAAGACCAAAGAGCTGTCCAAGGATGTCAGAGACAAAATTGTAGACCTGCACAAGGCTGGAATGGGCTACAAAACCATTAGCAAGAAGCTGGGAGAGAAGGTGACAACTGTTGGTGCGATTGTTCGAAAATGGAAGGAGCACAAAATGACCATCAATCGACCTCGCTCTGGGGCTCCACGCAAGATCTCACTTCGTGGGGTGTCAATGGTTCTGAGAAAGGTGAAAAAGCATCCTAGAACTACACGGGAGGAGTTAGTTAATGACCTCAAATTAGCAGGGACCACAGTCACCAAGAAAACCATTGGAAACACATTACACCGCAATGGATTAAAATCCTGCAGGGCTCGCAAGGTCCCCCTGCTCAGGAAGGCACATGTGCAGGGCCGTCTGAAGTTTGCCAATGAACACCTGAATGATTCAGAGAGTGACTGGGAGAAGGTGCTGTGGTCTGATGAGACCAAAATAGAGCTCTTTGGCATTAACTCAACTCGCTGTGTTTGGAGGAAGAAAAATGCTGCCTATGACCCCCAAAACACTGTCCCCACCGTCAAGCATGGGGGTGGAAACATTTTGCTTTGGGGGTGTTTTTCTGCTAAGGGCACAGGACAACTTATTCGCATAAACGGGAAAATGGACGGAGCCATGTATCGTGAAATCCTGAGCGACAACCTCCTTCCCTCTGCCAGGAAACTGAAAATGGGTCGTGGATGGGTGTTCCAGCACGACAATGACCCAAAACATACAGCAAAGGCAACAAAGGAGTGGCTCAAGAAGAAGCACATTAAGGTCATGGAGTGGCCTAGTCAGTCTCCGGACCTTAATCCAATCGAAAACCTATGGAGGGAGCTCAAGCTCAGAGTTGCACAGAGACAGCCTCGAAACCTTAGGGATTTAGAGATGATCTGCAAAGAGGAGTGGACCAACATTCCTCCTAAAATGTGCGCAAACTTGGTCATCAATTACAAGAAACGTTTGACCTCTGTGCTTGCAAACAAGGGTTTTTCCACCAAGTATTAAGTCTTTTTTTGTTAGAGGGTTCAAATACTTATTTCACTCAATGAAATGCAAATCAGTTGCTATCTTTTATTTAAAGTTATTTTTTCGATTTTCCTTTTGATGTGCTATCTGCCACTGTTACAATAAACCTACCATTGAAATGATACTGTTCTGAGACTTTTCATTTCTTTGTCATTGGACAAACTTACAAAATCAGTGAGGGGTCAAATAATTATTTCCCCCACTGTATAGTACTATGGAGGGACTCTAATACTACATGATGATATGATGTGGATATATAGTACTATGGAGGGACTCTAATACTACATGATAATGTGATGTGGATATATAGTACTATGGAGGGACTCTAATACTACATGATAATGTGATGTGGATATATAGTACTATGGAGGGACTCTAATACTACATGATAATGGGATGTGGATATAGAGTACTATAGAGGGACTCCAATACTACATGATAATGTGATGTGGATATATAGTACTATGGAGGGACTCTAATACTACATGATAATGTGATGTGGATATATAGTACTATGGAGGGACTCTAATACTACATGATAATGTGATGTGGATATAGAGTACTATGGAGGGACTCTAATACTACATGATAATGTGATGTGGATATAGAGTACTATGGAGGGACTCTAATACTACATGATAATGTGATGTGGATATATAGTACTATGGAGGGACTCTAATACTACATGATAATGTGATGTGGATATATAGTACTATGGAGGGACTTTAATACTACATGATGATATGATGTGGATATACAGTACTATGGAGGGACTCTAATACTACATGATAATATGATGTGGATATAGAGTACTATAGAGGGACTCTAATACTACATGATGATGTGATGTGGATATATAGTACTATGGAGGGACTCTAATACTACATGATGATATGATGTGGATATATAGAACTATGGAGGGACTCTAATACTACATGATAATGTGATGTGGATATACAGTACTATGGAGGGACTCTAATACTACATGATGAAATGATGTGGATATACAGTACTATGGAGGGACTCTAATACTACATGATAATGTGATGTGGATATATAGTACTATGGAGGGACTCTAATACTACATGATAATGTGATGTGGATATACAGTACTATGGAGGGACTCTAATACTACATGATAATGTGATGTGGATATATAGTACTATGGAGGGACTCTAATACTACATGATAATGTGATGTGGATATAGAGTACTATGGAGGGACTCTAATACTACATGATAATGTGATGTGGATATATAGTACTATGGAGGGACTCTAATACTACATGATAATGTGATGTGGATATATAGTATAATGGAGGGACTCTAATACTACATGATAATGTGATGTGGATATACAGTACTATGGAGGGACTCTAATACTACATGCTGATATGATGTGGATATACAGTACTGTGGAGGGACTCTAATACTACATGATAATATGATGTGGATATATAGTACTATGGAGGGACTTTATTACTACATGATGATATGATGTGGATATATAGAACTATGGAGGGACTCTATTACTACATGATGATATGATGTGGATATATAGTACTATGGAGGGACTTTATTACTACATGATGATATGATGTGGATATATAGTACTATGGAGGGACTCTAATACAACATGATAATGTGATGTGGATATATAGTACTATGGAGGGACTCTAATACTACATGATGATGTGATGTGGATATATAGTACTATGGAGGGACTCTAATACTACATGATAATGTGATGTGGATATATAGTACTATGGAGGGACTCTAATACTACATGATAATGGGATGTGGATATAGAGTACTATAGAGGGACTCCAATACTACATGATAATGTGATGTGGATATATAGTACTATGGAGGGACTCTAATACTACATGATAATGTGATGTGGATATATAGTACTATGGAGGGACTCTAATACAACATGATAATGTGATGTGGATATATAGTACTATGGAGGGACTCTAATACTACATGATGATGTGATGTGGATATATAGTACTATGGAGGGACTCTAATACTACATGATAATGGGATGTGGATATATAGTACTATGGAGGGACTCTAATACTACATGATAATGGGATGTGGATATAGAGTACTATAGAGGGACTCCAATACTACATGATAATGTGATGTGGATATATAGTACTATGGAGGGACTCTAATACTACATGATAATGTGATGTGGATATATAGTACTATGGAGGGACTCTAATACTACATGATAATGTGATGTGGATATAGAGTACTATGGAGGGACTCTAATACTACATGATAATGTGATGTGGATATATAGTACTATGGAGGGACTCTAATACTACATGATAATGTGATGTGGATATAGAGTACTATGGAGGGACTCTAATACTACATGATGAAATGATGTGGATATAGAGTACTATGGAGGGACTCTAATACTACATGATAATGTGATGTGGATATAGAGTACTATGGAGGGACTCTAATACTACATGATAATGTGATGTGGATATATAGTACTATGGAGGGACTCTAATACTACATGATAATGTGATGTGGATATATAGTACTATGGAGGGACTTTAATACTACATGATGATATGATGTGGATATACAGTACTATGGAGGGACTCTAATACTACATGATGATATGATGTGGATATACAGTACTATGGAGGGACTCTAATACTACATGATAATATGATGTGGATATAGAGTACTATAGAGGGACTCTAATACTACATGATGATATGATGTGGATATATAGTACTATGGAGGGACTCTAATACTACATGATGATATGATGTGGATATATAGAACTATGGAGGGACTCTAATACTACATGATGTGATGTGGATATACAGTACTATGGAGGGACTCTAATACTACATGATGAAATGATGTGGATATACAGTACTATGGAGGGACTCTAATACTACATGATAATGTGATGTGGATATATAGTACTATGGAGGGACTCTAATACTACATGATAATGTGATGTGGATATACAGTACTATGGAGGGACTCTAATACTACATGATAATGTGATGTGGATATATAGTACTATGGAGGGACTCTAATACTACATGATAATGTGATGTGGATATAGAGTACTATGGAGGGACTCTAATACTACATGATAATGTGATGTGGATATATAGTACTATGGAGGGACTCTAATACTACATGATAATGTGATGTGGATATATAGTATAATGGAGGGACTCTAATACTACATGATAATGTGATGTGGATATACAGTACTATGGAGGGACTCTAATACTACATGCTGATATGATGTGGATATACAGTACTGTGGAGGGACTCTAATACTACATGATAATATGATGTGGATATATAGTACTATGGAGGGACTTTATTACTACATGATGATATGATGTGGATATATAGAACTATGGAGGGACTCTATTACTACATGATGATATGATGTGGATATATAGAACTATGGAGGGACTCTATTACTACATGATAATGTGATGTGGATATATAGTACTATGGAGGGACTCTAAAACTACATGATAATAATATGATGTGGATATATAGAACTATGGAGGGACTCTAATACTACATGATGATATGATGTGGATATATAGAACTATGGAGGGACTCTAATACTACATGATGATATGATGTGGATATACAGTACTATGGAGGGACTCTAATACTACATGATAATGTGATGTGGATATATAGTACTATGGAGGGACTCTAATACTACATGATAATGTGATGTGGATATACAGTACTATGGAGGGACTCTAATACTACATGATAATAATATGATGTGGATATTGAGTACTATGGAGGGACTCTAATACTACATAATAATGTGATGTGGATATACAGTACTATGGAGGGACTCTAATACTACATGATAATAATATGATGTGGATATATAGTACTATGGAGGGACTCTAATACTACATGATAATAATATGATGTGGATATATAGTACTATGGAGGACTCTAATACTACATGATAATATGATGTGGATATACAGTGCTATGGAGGGACTCTATTACTACATGATGATATGATGTGAATATATAGAACTATGGAGGGACTCTAATACTACATGATGATATGATGTGGATATATAGTACTATGGAGGGACTCTAATACTACATGATAATGTGATGTGGATATATAGTACTATGGAGGGACTCTAATACTACATGATGATATGATGTGGATATACAGTACTATGGAGGGACTCTAATACTACATGATAATATGATGTGGATATAGAGTACTATAGAGGGACTCTAATACTACATGATGATATGATGTGGATATATAGTACTATGGAGGAACTCTAATACTACATGATGATATGATGTGGATATACAGTACTATGGAGGGACTCTAATACTACATGATAATGTGATGTGGATATACAGTACTGTGGAGGGACTCTATTACTACATGATAATAATATGATGTGGATATACAGTACTATGGAGGGACTCTAATACTACATGATAATGTGATGTGGTTATATAGTACTATGGAGGGACTCTAATACTACATGATAATGTGATGTAGATATATAGTACTATAGAGGGACTCTAATACTACATGATAATAATATGATGTGGATATATAGTACTATGGAGGGACTCTAATACTACATGATGATATGATGTGGATATATAGTACTATAGAGGGACTCTAATACTACATGATGATATGATGTAGATACAGAATACTATGGAGGGACTCTAATACTACATGATAATGTGATGTGGATACAGAGAACTATGGAGGGACTCTAATACTACATGATGATATCATGTGGATATATAATACTATGGAGGGACTCTAATACTACATGATAATGTGATGTGGATATAGAGAACTATGGAGGGACTCTAATACTACATGATAATATTATGATGTGGATATATAGAACTATGGAGGGACTCTAATACTACATGATGATATGATGTGGATATATAGTACTATGGAGGGACTCTAATGCTACATGATAATGTGATGTGGATATACAGTACTGTGGAGGGACTCTATTACTACATGATAATAATATGATGTGGATATATAGTACTATGGAGGGACTCTAATACTACATGATAATGTGATGTGGATATACAGTACTATGGAGGGACTCTAATACTACATGATGATGTGATGTGGATATATAGTACTATGGAGGGACTCTAATACTACATGATGATATGATGTAGATATATAGTACTATAGAGGGACTCTAATACTACATGATAATGTGATGTTTATATAGAGAACTATGGAGGGACTCTAATACTACATGATGATATGATGTGGATATATAGTACTATGGAGGACTATTACTACATGATGATAATATGATGTAGATATATAGTACTATGGAGGACTCTATTACTACATGATGATAATATGATGTGGATATATAGTACTATGGAGGACTCTATTCCTACATGATGATAATATGATGTGGATATATAGTACTATGGAGGACTCTATTACTACATGATGATAATATGATGTGGATATATAGTACTATGTAGGGACTCTTACTACATAATGATAATATGATGTGGATATATAGTACTATGTAGGGACACTATTCCTACATGATGATAATATGATGTGGATATATAGTACTATAGAGGGACTCTATTAGTACATAATGATAATATGATGTGGATATATAGTACTATTGAGGACTATTACTACACGATGATAATATGATGTGGATATATAGTGCTATAGAGGACTATATTACTACATGATAATATGATGTGGATATATAGTACTATGGAGGACTCTATTACTACACGATGATAATATGATGTCGATATATAGTACTATGGAGGACTCTATTACTACATGATGATAATTTGATGTGGATATATAGTGCTATAGAGGACTCTATTACTACATGATGATAATATGATGTGGATATATAGTGCTATAGAGGACTATATTACTACATGATAATATGATGTGGATATATAGTACTATTGAGGACTCTATTACTACACGATGATATGATGGGGATATATAGTACTATGGAGGGACTCTATTCCTACATGATGATAATATGATGTGGATATATAGTACTATAGAGGGACTCTATTAGTACATAATGATAATATGAAGTGGATATATAGTACTATGGAGGACTCTATTACTACACGATGATAATATGATGTCGATATATAGTACTATGGAGGACTCTATTACTACATGATGATAATTTGATGTGGATATATAGTGCTATAGAGGACTATATTACTACATGAAAATATGATGTGGATATATTGTACTATTGAGGACTCTATTACTACACGATGATAATATTATGTCGATATATCGTACTATGGAGGACTCTATTACTACATGATGATAATTTGATGTGGATATATAGTGCTATGTAGGGACTCTATTACTACATGATGATAATATGATGTGGATATATAGTGCTATGTAGGGACTCTATTACTACATGATGATAATATGATGTGGATATATAGTACTATGTAGGGACTCTATTACTACATGATGATAATATGATGTGGATATATAGTACTATGGAGGACTCTATTACTACATGATGATAATTTGATGTGGATATATAGTGCTATAGAGGACTCTATTACTACATGATGATAATATGATGTGGATATATAGTGCTATAGAGGACTATATTACTACATGAAAATATGATGTGGATATATTGTACTATTGAGGACTCTATTACTACACGATGATAATATGATGTCGATATATAGTGCTATGGAGGGACTCTATTACTACATGATTTCTTGATCAGCCTACTTGAGCACAAGCACAAATGGGGTTTTGTCCTTTAGGTACAACCAGACAGTGAAAGGTTAATAAACAGTAATTATCAGTCAATTAATTAGTTAATCACCATGGGCCCTATAAAGCTGAGCAGATGGAAAGAGCCAGTGTATTTTTTATTTTTCTCTAGGTCATGATGGAGACAAGTGAAATTATGTTTGACAATTTATTGAAGTCAGTGATACAGTAGAGACGGACATCAATGTGCAGAATATATGGGAGAGACTATTCTAAAGGACAGAGTGTTTCCTGGTTATCCAGTACTGGAAAAATAACTGAAACAGGACTGGGATAAGCTGGGAAGAAAACGGTGATCCAGGCTCTTGATTTAAAGGCTTTGTACTCCCTGGGGCATTTTTTTAAATTATTGTATTGTACTTATTTTGAGCTAAAAATCTTTAGTTTTTTTTTAATTGGTCTTCATTAAAAATACAGAATCCTTTTTTCTGTACATGGCTGAGATGCTCTAGAAGCAGCCTCTGGATTTTATCTCTTTTCTGTCAGTTGGGGAGCTGACGGGCTCCTTATCTCTGGTCTCATCTGACATTATAAACACTCATTATAGTCAGTTCTTATCTAACTAATAAGAATGTGGCTTATAAGTGTTTATGACCTCTCAGTAGTTTAGAAATAAGGTTTATTAGATGACTGGCACAAAGTGAAAGTGGAAGTACCAGTCACACAGTTAGAAAAACAGTTAACCCTTTGTGACAGAATGACTCAATATTTTTAATGAAGACCAATTATCCAAAAATGAGTAAAATTCAATCATAAACAAAAATTACCTCTGAAGGTATACATAGCCTTTAAGTCTTTCTATAAATTAGACAGAGTCCAAAAAAGCAGTGCTCCCCTCAGAAGAATCATCGCTCCTTAAGGAACCCATTGATAGGAAAGTATAATCACTGTTAAAATAATCCTATGCCCCAGTTGTCTCAAAATCCAGAAGAAGGGGTGCCTAGAAAAAAGAGATCCTATAGGGCTTACCTTTATCAAACTCTGCATCAACGTTCCTATTTGATGCTCCTTTGAACATTGTATAATTTTCCTCTACATTCGTGGACTCACTAATGCTTCCAAACAGTGTCCTGCCAATGTACCATCCATGAACCATTTCTGCAATCTGCCAATTCAGCCAGGGTCATTATTTGGTCTTCAAGTAGAGAATATTTTTGAGTCTCTGAACAATGGTAATGGAGTCATGTCCACAGACACTAAGAAGAGGCCCCCACTGGATCCTTTTTGGGGCAAAATGAAGATATCCAAAGTTGAAAAGAGGCAACAATTTTTTGACAGATCAAGAAAATTTAAGTTCAAGCAGGACACATCCACATCTTGTAAAAAGAATACTAGCCAGAAATCTTAAGATTTTTGATGGCAGGTATATTGGAATTTTTCAGACTGAAAATGTCCTCTTCTCTATGGTCGAAGACTCCATCAAACACTTGGGTGTCCTTAAAAATGCAAAGTCTATGCACTCAAGTTCAGAAGAAGCCCTCCAGATATCTTTTTCCTCAACATAGACAAGAATACAGTCGTTCCTCAACTTCTTAAAACAAGCTCATATACGGCCCCTCCAAGACAATATACACACTTCGTGAAACAGATGTCACAAGAGCCTAGACAAGGATTTTTCGGTGTGTTCATCGACTTGCCAATAGCTGAAGTGATGGCTAAAACTCCAGCCTCTGCTATGTGGCAATTCTCTTAAGAAAGTATTTACTACAGATGCCTACGCCTAGTTATGGGGTACACATGTAGACAGACTGTGTATCCAGAAAATGTGGCACAAGAAAAGGGAGTTATCCTCCAACCTGAGGGATATCAGACTGGCCTTAGCTCACTTTCAGCCTTACATGCACAATGGAAAGTCTGGTTCAGTCAAATTATTTACCAAAGGTTTACATTAACAAGCAATGGCACAGGGAGCTTCATCCAGGAGAGTGGAGCTTCAACTCTACAATATTCTCTCAGATTGTTAAGAAATACGGGTAAAACAACTCTGGATGCCATGATGTTAGAGAAGAATGAAAAGGCAACCATTATTCTCAGTATCGCTCTGTGATACAGAAATTTCCCTCAGGAGCAATACAGTGTATTGTATCATATTGTATGTTGTATCGACAGTTGGAGGAGAAGCTGATGTATTCCCACTGCTTCTATTAGTGCCTAGAGTGCTCAGGAGTCGGAAAGAACAGGCAAAAGTCATAGCCATTCTCCCATTCAGGCCTTGCAGGGCCCGGTTGTTGCTCCTGTGGTCAGGTATTGATCACTGTCAGAAATTCTGGACCTTCTCTCCCAGAAGGGGACTCTTCTTCTTCTTCAGCCGCAAAAGTTCCATCTCACAGTCTGGATGCTGACCAGGACAACCTGTTAAACCTAGGATTCTCCACTCAGGTTGTTAAAGCTTTGTTAGCTGCCAGAAGGCCAAAAGGAGTAAAGATACATAATAGGATTTGGGAAATTTTTTATTTCTTCTGTTCTCAAAATTCTCTTTCAACAAGCTCTCCCACCTCCATATTTCATTTTTTTGCAGAGTGGAATAAAAAGGCTTGAAATATAGCACTCCAGGTGCATTTAACCGGCAGCAATGCACAGTTGCAAAGCTTCTAACCATCATCTTGTCAGGATTTCCCTTAGAGCCTTAAAGAATTTCAATCCAGCATTTCAGTGTCCTGCACCTTCTTCTTGGGGCTTGTCCATAGTGCCAGCTGCACTGACTAAACATCAGTGTGAGCCATTGGAAGACTCTTAAACTTTCTTCCTAGTTGCCATCCCCTTTGCAAGGTGTACTAGGAAGCTACAGTCTTGGGCATACAAGGTACCATATTTCAGAGATCTAGGAGATTATTTGATTATTTTAAAGACCATGCCTGGTTTCCTCCCTAATGTCCCATCAACTAAGAACAGTACCCTGGAGATTTCTCTGTTTTTGTCTCCAGATCCACAGGTTCAGGAGAAGGAGGAATTGCCATCCCTTTATGTCAGAAGAGCTGTCTTAACATACTTCCAATAGACAAATACCATCAGAAAATCTGAGGCCCTGTCACTTCAACATCAGGGGCCCAATAAAAGAGAGCAAGTAATGCCAGTAGGTCGGTGGATCAAGAGGATCTATTGATATGTGCTACCAGCCTCCTCAGTCTTCTCTTCATATAAGAGTGTACTACACCTGCTCCACTACCACCTCCTGGACTGAACTGGGGCATATGCCATGAGAACAAATTTGCAATGTTGTCATATGGTCAACAGCTTCACCTTTCACAAAACATTACTGGCTAAACATGTTTGACTGCAAAGAGCTCTAATTTGGCAAAGAGTTCTTGAAATGGCATCTTCTTTCCACCAACTTAAACACTTCTTTACAAATCCCATTTGTGCTTGTGCTGCTGTAAGATGATCAAGAAAACAAAAATGTACTTACTTTCCTGGAGTCCATAGGCAGCGAAACTTTCCCTCCCTTATATAAATGTAATATTGCTGCATAAAATACACTGGCTCCTTCTGTCTGCTCAGCTTTATAGGGTCCATGGTGATTGGTTAATTGATTGATTGATCATTACTGCATATTAATCTGTCTCTGTCTGGTTGTACCTAGGGGGGCATTAACCCATATGTGCTGTCTACGGACCACAGGAAATGAAAATTTTGGTAAGTGAATTTTTGTTATATCTCACTATGAGTGTCTATTTCTACAGCATGCCCATATCATGTAAATATCTATTACTATGGAGGGACTCTATTACTACATGATGATAATATGATGTGGATATATAGTACTATGGAGGACTCTATTATTACATGATGAACTATGATTTGGATATGTATTATTGTGTAGTAGCATTGTAGGAGGAGGACAGGTCTAGAAGATGGAGCACAGAGTAATGTAACAGGTGGACAGGTCTAAAAAGAGGAGCACAAAGTAATGTAGGAGGAGGACAGGTCTAGAAGGAGGAGCACAGAGTAATGTAACAGGTGAAGAGATCTAAAAAGAGGAGCACAGAGTAATGTAGGAGGAGGACAGGTCTAGAAGATGGAGCACAGAGTAATGTAACAGGTGGACAGGTCTAAAAAGAGGAGAACAGAGTAATGTAGGAGGAGGACAGGTCTAGAAGATGGAGCACAGAGTAATGTAACAGGTGGACAGGTCTAAAAAGACGAGCACAGAGTAATGTAGGAGGAGGACAGGTCTAGAAGGAGGAGCACAGAGTAATGTAACAGGTGAAGAGGTCTAAAAAGAGGAGCACAGAGTAATGTAGGAGGAGGACAGGTCTAGAAGATGGAGCACAGAGTAATGTAACAGGTGGACAGGTCTAAAAAGAGGAGCACAGAGTAATGTAACAAGTGGACAGGTCTAGAAAGAGGAGAACAGAGTAATGTAGGAGGAGGACAGGTCTAGAAGATGGAGCACAGAGTAATGTAACAGGTGGACAGGTCTAAAAAGAGGAGCACAGAGTAATGTAACAAGTGGACAGGTCTAGAAAGAGGAGCACAGAGTAATGTAGGAGGAGGACAGGTCTAGAAGGAGGAGCATAGACTATTGTGGAAGAAAAAAGGACAAGTCTAGAAGAAGAAGCACAAATCAATGTAACAGGTGGACAGGTCTAGAAAGAGGAGCACAGAGTAATGTAGGAGGAGGACAGGTCTAGAAGATGGAGCACAGAGTAATGTAACAGGTGGACAGGTCTAAAAAGAGGAGCACAGAGTAATGTAACAAGTGGACAGGTCTAGAAAGAGGAGCACAAAGTAATGTAGGAGGAGGACAGGTCTAGAAGGAGGAGCATAGACTATTGTGGAAGAAAAAAGAACAAGTCTAGAAGAAGAAGCACAAATCAATGTACCAGGTGGACAGGTCTAGAAAGAGGAGCACAGAGTAATGTAGGAGGAGGACAGGTCTAGAAAGAGGAGCACAGAGTAATGTAGGAGGAGGACAGGTCTAGAAAGAGGAGCACAGAGTAATGTAGGAGGAGGACAGGTCTAGAAAGAGGAGCACAGAGTAATTTAGGAGGAGGACAGGTCTAGAAGATGGAGCACAGAGTAATGTAACAGGTGGACAGGTCTAAAAAGACGAGCACAGAGTAATGTAGGAGGAGGACAGTTCTAGAAGGTGGAGCACAGAGTAATGTAACAGGTGAAGAGGTCTAAAAAGAGGAGCACAGAGTAATGTAGGAGGAGGACAGGTCTAGAAGATGGAGCACAGAGTAATGTAACAGGTGGACAGGTCTAAAAAGAGGAGCACAGAGTAATGTAACAAGTGGACAGGTCTAGAAAGAGGAGCACAGAGTAATGTAGGAGGAGGACAGGTCTAGAAAGAGGAGCACAGAGTAATGTAGGAGGAGGACAGGTCTAGAAAGAGGAGCACAGAGTAATGTAGGAGGAGGACAGGTCTAGAAAGAGGAGCACAGAGTAATGTAGGAGGAGGACAGGTCTAGAAAGAGGAGCACAGAGTAATGTAGGAGGAGGACAGGTCTAGAAAGAGGAGCACAGAGTAATGTAGGAGGAGGACAGGTCTAGAAGATGGAGCACAGAGTAAGGCTACTTTCACACTTGCGTTCGGGGTTCCGCTTGTGAGCTCCGTTTGAAGGGTCTCACAAGTGGCCCCAAACGCATCCGTCCAGCCCCAATGCATTCTGAATGGATGCGTATCCGCTCAGAATGCCTCAGTCTGGCTCCGCTTGGCCTCCGTTCCGCTCAGCAGGCGGACACCCTAACGCAGCTTGCAGCGTTCGGGTGTCCGCCTGGCCGTGCGGAGCCAAACGGATCCGTCCAGACTTACAATGTAAGTCAATGGGGACGGATCCGTTTGAAGTTGACAGAATATGGTGCAATTTTCTAACGGATCCGTCCCCCATTGACTTTTAATGCAAAGTCTGGACGGATCTGTCTGACTAACTTTCACACTTAGATTTTTTTGTGAAATATAATGCAGACGGATCCGTTCTGAATGGATACCATCGTTTGCATTATAGGAGCGGATCCGTCTGTGCAGACACTCCGAACTCAAGTGTGAAAGTAGCCTAAAGTAACAGGTGGACAGGTCTAAAAAGAGGAGCACAGACTATTGTGAAAGAAAAAAAGGACAAGTCTAGAAGAAGAAGAAGCACAAATCAATGTCACATGTGGATAGGTCTAGAAGGAGGATCACAGAGTAATGTAACAGGTGGACAGGTCTAGAAGGAGGATCACAGAGCAATGTAACAGGTGAACAGGTCTAGAAGGAGGATCACAGAGCAATGTAACAGGTGGACAGGTCTAGAAGGAGGATCACAGAGCAATGTAACAGGTGGACAGGTCTAGAAGGAGGATCACAGAGTAATGTAACAGGTGGACAGGTCTAGAAGGAGGATCACAGAGTAATGTAACAGGTGGACAGGTCTAGTAGGAGGATCACAAAGTAATGTAACAGGTGGATAGGTCTAGTAGGAGGATCACAAAGTAATGTAACAGGTGGACAGGTCTAGAAGGAGGATCACAGAGCAATGTAACAGGTGGACAGGTCTAGAAGGAGGATCACAGAGCAATGTAACAGGTGGACAGGTCTAGAAGGAGGATCACAGAGCAATGTAACAGGTGGACAGGTCTAGAAGGAGGATCACAGAGTAATGTAACAAGTGGACAGGTCTAGAAGTAGGATCACAGAGTAATGTAACAGGTGGACAGGTCTAGAAGGAGGATCACAGAGTAATGTAACAGGTGGACAGGTCTAGAAGGAGGATCACAGAGTAATGTAACAGGTGGACAGGTCTAGAAGGAGGATCACAGAGTAATGTAACAGGTGGACAGGTCTAGAAGGAGGATCACAGAGAAATGTAGGAGAAGGACAGGTTTAGAAGAAGGAGCACAGAGCAATGTAACAGGTGGACAGGTCTAGAAGGAGGATCACAGAGTAATGTAGGAGGAGGACAGGTCTAGAAGATGGAGCACAGAATAATGTAACAGGTGGACAGGTCTAAAAAGAGGAGCACAGACTATTGTGGAAGAAAAAAGGACAAGTCTAGAAAAAGAAGCACAAATCAATGTGACATGTGGACAGGTCTAGAAGGAGAATCACAGAGTAATGTAACAGGTGGACAGGTCTAGAAGAAGAAGCACAACACAATGTAACAGGTGGACAGGTCCAGAAAGAGGATCACAGAGTAATGTAACAGGTGGACAGGTCTAGAAGATGGAGCACAGAGTAATGCAACAGGTGGACAGGTCTAGAAGAAGGAGCACAGAGCAATGTAACAGGTTGACAGGTCTAGAAGGAGGATCACAGAGTAATGTAACAGGTGGACAGGTCTAGAAGATGGAGCACAGAGTAATGTAACAGGTGGACAGGTCTAGAAGGAGGAGCACAGAGTAATGTAACAGGTGGACAGGTCTAGAAGGAGGAGCACAGAGTAATGTAACAGGTGGACAGGTCTAGAAAGAGGAGCACAGACTATTGTGGGGAAAAAAAGGACAAGTCTAGAAGAAGAAGAAGAAGAAGAAGCACAAATCAATGTGACATGTGGACAGGTCTAGAAGGAGAAGCACAGAGTAATGTAGGAGGAGGACAGGTCTAAAAGGAGGAGCACAGAGTAATGTAACAGGTGGACAGGTCTAGAAGAAGAAGCACAACACAATGTAACAGGTGGACAGGTCCAGAAAGAGGATCACAGAGTAATGTAGGAGGAGGACAGGTCTAGAAGATGGAGCACAGAATAATGTAACAGGTGGACAGGTCTAAAAAGAGGAGCACAGACTATTGTGGAAGAAAAAAGGACAAGTCTAGAAAAAGAAGCACAAATCAATGTGACATGTGGACAGGTCTAGAAGGAGAATCACAGAGTAATGTAACAGGTGGACAGGTCTAGAAGAAGAAGCACAACACAATGTAACAGGTGGACAGGTCCAGAAAGAGGATCACAGAGTAATGTAACAGGTGGACAGGTCTAGAAGATGGAGCACAGAGTAATGCAACAGGTGGACAGGTCTAGAAGAAGGAGCACAGAGCAATGTAACAGGTTGACAGGTCTAGAAGGAGGATCACAGAGTAATGTAACAGGTGGACAGGTCTAGAAGATGGAGCACAGGGTAATGTAACAGGTGGACAGGTCTAGAAGGAGGAGCACAGATTAATGTAACAGGTGGACAGGTCTAGAAGGAGGAGCACAGAGTAATGTAACAGGTGGACAGGTCTAGAAAGAGGAGCACAGACTATTGTGGGGAAAAAAAAGGACAAGTCTAGAAGAAGAAGAAGCACAAATCAATGTGACATGTGGACAGGTCTAGAAGGAGAAGCACAGAGTAATGTAGGAGGAGGACAGGTCTAAAAGGAGGAGCACAGAGTAATGTAACAGGTGGACAGGTCTAGAAGAAGAAGCACAACACAATGTAACAGGTGGACAGGTCCAGAAAGAGGATCACAGAGTAATGTAACAGGTGGACAGGTCTAGAAGATGGAGCACAGAGTAATGTAACAGGTGGACAGGTCTAGAAGGAGGAGCACAGAGTAATGTAACAGGTGGACAGGTCTAGAAGGAGGAGCAAAGACTATTGTGGAAAAAAAAGGACAAGTCTCGAAGAAGAAGAAGCACAAATCAATGTGACATGTGGACAGGTCTAGAAGGAGGAGCACAGAGTAATGTAGGAGGAGGACAGGTCTAAAAGGAGGAGCACAAAGTATTGTGGCAGAAGGAGGGCATATCTAGAAGAATGAGGGGAGAGTAATGTAGAAGGAGGTCTAGAAGAAGGACAGATATAGAGTAATTATGTTTGGCAGATAACTTTGGTAATCAGTGGAAAGATGGGGTTGGAAGCCAGCCAGAGCGGAGAGAGGTGAGAGAACTGTGCTAGGAAAGTGATGATTATGTAGATGTCTTATAGAATCACAGCTTTGTGATGGCACCATATGATGGTATTATGGACCTACAGGGTGATATGATGGACATTTCTAGCAGTGTGATGATTTCATGTTGATGTCATGTGGATACATAGCACCACGTTGGGATTGTGTGGTGCCATAATGACCATTTCACAGCATTATCTGGCTATATAATAATATGACTGGACTTTTCAGCAGTTCACTGTTTTTATATTGTATAGTTAGATCATTTCTCTGGATTGCACAGTTCCATGAGGGCCATATGATGGTATTGTGTTGCTGTTAGGTACTGTGATGGGAATTTTTAATATTCTGATTATTATATGTTTATATGATATGTATTTACAGCCCATTTTTGTGATTCCATTGTGCCCTGATGACTGACAACGGTATTGTGCACACAGAGGGGGCCAGGAATACCAGACGTTATAATAAGGACACAAAGCATTGTATTTGGATTGTATAGTACCATGATGACCACATGACAGTAGAAGGCTACTTTCACACTCGCGTTTTGGTTTTCCGTTTATGAGATCCGTTCAGGGCTCAGCGGTCCAAAACGGATGTTGAATTCAAGTTTTAAAATGTCTTTTCAAGTTTAAAATAAAAAAAAAGGTTAAAAATGAAAGTCCGAAGTTATTGACTGAAGTCTCAGAGATGATGACCCCGTCAGTTCGAATGCTTTATGGAGATGGATCTCTGTACAGCGTTCAAGCTTTGACGGAAGCCATGATCTGTGATGACCATGATATCGTGGCCGTATTACGGGCACATAGAGTTGTGTGAGGACAATAGAATGGATATGTTGTTGGGATTGTGTTTATGGCTGTATTCTTACACGGCTGGACTTTATGGGGGAGAATTTGTATACTATGTCAGTCTATTGGTGTCAAAAACGCACAACTTTGGGCACTAACTCTGCTTGCGTATACATCTGCAACTTTTGGGAGTTTTCATCACGCTTGCTACTTTAAACCCTTCCCGACCGCCTCGTGTAAATTACGCCGGTGGTCGATAATCTATAAATGGTGCCTGTTCGCAAACACATCTGGTGCCACAGACACTGGGTGCCTGATATTTTGAACAGCAGGCACCTAAGACTAATGGATGTGATCGACAATAACGTCAATCGCGCGCACTTAAGCCCCTCAAATGTGACCATGGCATCTGGAGGTTAAAAACTAGGAGCGCGTGCTCCTGGCTCCCCCTAACGAAGATCGGGGGAGCCAGATGTGGTGTGTGGCAGCCTCTGTACTCCTGAGTGATATGAGGCTGCTGCACATTAGTTCCTATGGAGAGCCTGCCAATGCGTTGGGCTCTATGAGAAGAGCAATCTAGTGATTGCTTGTTATAGTTCCCTATGGGAACTATTAAAAACGTGTAAAAAAGAAAGGTAAAAAGAAAGAAAATGTTAAAGATTTTTTTTAAATATATAAAAATCATCCACCTTTCCTCCAAAAAAAAAAAAGAACATCAAGGGTATTGCCACATGGAATGTCCATACTATTAAAATATTTATCCCAAGAAACTGTAAAAAAAATTATGGGGGTCAGAATATGGTGATGAAAAGAAAAAAAAAATCTTTCCCCAAAGTTTTTTTTTTCTTTTTCACTATTAAAACACAAGAAAAACTATACATACAGTACAGACCAAAAGTATGGACACACCTTCTCATTCAAAGAGTTTTCTTTATTTTCATGACTATGAAGGCATCAAAACTATGAATTAACACATGTGGAATTATATACATAACAAACAAGTGTGAAACAACTGAAAATATGTCATATTCTAGGTTCTTCAAAGTAGCCACCTTTTGCTTTGATTACTGCTTTGCACACTCTTGGCATTCTCTTGATGAGCTTCAAGAGGTAGTCCCCTGAAATGGTCTTCACTTCACAGGTGTGCCCTGTCAGGTTTAATAAGTGGGATTTCTTGCCTTATAAATGGGGCTGGGACCATCAGTTGCGTTGAGGAGAAGTCAGGTGGATACACAGCTGATAGTCCTACTGAATAGACTGTTAGAATTTGTATTATGGCAAGAAAAATAAAGAAAAACGAGTGGCCATCATTACTTTAAGAAATAAAGGTCAGTCAGTCAGCCAAAAAATTGGGAAAACTTTGAAAGTAAGGGCTATTTGACCATGAAGGAGAGTGATGGGGTGCTGCGCCAGATGACCTGGCCTCCACAGTCAACGGTCCTGAACCCAATCGAGATGGTTTGGGGTGAGCTGGACCGCAGAGTGAAGGCAAAAGGGCCAACAAGTGCTAAGCATCTCTGGGAACTCCTTCAAGACTGTTGGAAGACCATTTCAGGGGACTACCTCTTGAAGCTCATCAAGAGAATGCCAAGAGTGTGCAAAGCAGTAATCAAAGCAAAAGGTGGCTACTTTGAAGAACCTAGAATATGACATATTTTCAGTTGTTTCACACTTGTTTGTTATGTATATAATTCCACATGTGTTAATTCATAGTTTTGATGCCTTCATAGTCATGAAAATAAAGAAAACTCTTTGAATGAGAAGGTGGTCTGTACTGTATGTGGTATCATTGTAGTTGTACTGACCCGGAGAATGAAAGTAACAGGTTAGTTTTACCGCATAGGAAACGCTGTAAAAACAAAACCTATAAAACTGTGGTGGAATTGTATTTTTTTTTTTATTTCATCCTATTTGGAATTTTTTTTCCCACTTTCCACTAAATTGTGTCTGGTCATAGGTGGCGTACTTTCAGTTCTGGCGGGTGGACTGCACCAGACGTGCTACCCATCTGCCCACAGGATCTTGACCATTGGGTTCTTGGTCACCTCTCTTACCAAGACCTGTTTCCCCGATTACTTAGTTTGGGGGGCAGCAGCTCTAGGAAGAGTCCTGGATGTTCTTCCATGTAAGAATTATGGAGACCACTGTGCTCTTCTGAACTTTCAGTGCAGCAGAAATGTTTTGTCCCCTTCTTCAGATTTGTGCCTCCACACAATCCTGTCTCTGAACTCTATAGGCAGTTCTTTCCTCCTCATGGCTTTATTTTGGCTCTGATATGCAGCTATGAGATCTTATACAGACAGGGCTGAGTCTTTTTAAATCATGTCCAGTTAACGGAATTTACCACAGGTGACTCCAATCAAGGTGTAGAACATCTCAAAAATGATGCAGAGAAATGGGAGGCCCCAGAGCTAAATGTCAAGTGTCAGAACAAAACGTTGGAACACTTTTCTCTAGGCCAAAATTTAGATTGGATGGTGTGATGGCGATATGTGGTACTATGATAGGACTACATATGGAACTAATGACTATAGGATCATGCGATACTCATATGATGGGACTATATACGAAGCTAATGCTATCATTTATGGCTTCACCATTATTCTCTTTTGGGAGGGGGGGGGGGGGAATGGGGAACAGAATCCACTCTTGTTTTCCGCCTTTTTCACAGCATTTCATGCGGTATATATATTATAACTTTAGTCTCCTGGTCACTCTATATTTCCCTGTATAATGTGGGGGAAATATAGAAAGACCCCAGTAAGCGCACTCAGCTGTTTCCATATCTCCATCTACTATGGAGGAAGAGTGTACAAGTATGGATGTCACTCCACCACAAATAAAGCAGCTGCAGTGATATTATGGGTGCAATGGTCCCAAGGGACTATATATGGACTATATCTTCCCTGCTTGCTGCCGGCTTTGCTTTTCGGTGAGCGCACTGTGTGAAGGAAGCAGAGTCTGCATGTTGTGACAGTAGAGATGATGGCAGACCAGCCTCCCCATAGGAACCATGCAGGAACATTGCCCTGGGGCTCAGCACTTTGATGAGATGGATGTATAATGATATAGGTGAGCAGGAGGAATGCGTCCGCCGAGTCCTCACAGAGAGAAATCCCCTCCAGAAAGGTGAATGCTGATGGATAATTACTGGATCTAATGAATCTTTTCTCCCCAGACGTTTGCCATAATTTACAGTCTTCCATAGTGAGCCATAGCGCACTCCCCTCCCAATACTTCAGCTACAGTTGTGCGTGGAGCAGTTGTCCTTGTTTTTACAGGCTCCATATAAAATTCCTCGTTAACTTCATTTGATTTATGGAAACTGTAAACTTGTCATAAAAAAATGTACAAATAAGAGTCTCTACTGCACTGGCAGATGGGCTTCATTATGATTTCTGCTGTGAAGCCTTTGTCTACAGTATGACCTCATATAACCCTGGCCATATAGTTCTATAATGCTATATCATAGTTCTAGTCTCTCCATTTATCCTAGATGAACAGCTTCACCAATGAGACTGTAAGATCCTATAATGCTACCATATAGCACCACTCTATCACCAGAGAGCAGCCACGTAGCAGAATAATCACTAGTAGTCAATGTTGAGCGGTGAGGGCCTTGAAGATGGCGAGGATGATCCTGAATATCCCCCAGTCCTCCCTAGATAAGTGTCTGGCCATGACTACAGGTGTGATAACATGCGGTCTATTTGATCCTATCCACCTGATCGGTTTTCAGAATGCTCCCTGTGAAATGTGACCCTGCCATGGGAGGCCGGTGTTGTAGGATACAAGTTACTGAATAACATTGTCTTCTGCTCGTGTCGGGGCCTCATTAGCTGGGTGAGCACTTAAAGAAAGGTAAAACGATAGGGTCAAGGTTATAGAAACAGAGTGAGATGAGAGTCCTGGGTGACCCTTGTGAGGGAAGCTACAGGGAGAGCGGACAACACAATGGAGAGGCTAGCCATTGTTGAGACTTCTGAGAGCCATACCTTGAGGTACATGGGTGATGGACACTTATTATCAGTGACACCGTCGTGTGTGGGGAGATATGGCCTCCAGGAGGTCTGTCTTTGTGTTGGTTCTTCTGTCCATGGAATGTGACCAGGCAGCAGATAGCCATCTAATAAATGACCCCAACATGGAGGGAAGTGATGGCAGGAAGAGTCAGGACACTGTTCTATCAAGTATAGAACATCTTTGGAAGGTAGATTTGTAGATGTGCTCATACATGGACCCACTGAATCTTGTAGCCCCCATTCTCCCTTGTGAAAGTGTAACATGACCAGGGAATCTCTGTAATGGGTTTGGAAAGGATGATGGGCCAAAAGACCGAGGAATCCTTATGAACTTTGCTGCCTTTGTATGTCTAAAACTTTAAGGACACCAGATAAAAGGGTGCGACCACCATGGACAATGAAGACCTGCACCAGGCCCCTCAACTTCACAAGCACCACAATATGAGTAAAAATTCAGAAGAACAGGCCAAATGGTCATACTGCCCTTCTTCTCTCCACAGGAAGGGAAGGAAGATCTACTATAGTCTGTCTATGTCGTCTGTGTGATCATTGCTTTAAGGGTAAAGTGCCATGAATTCTGATCCGTGCACCAGTTTCCTCGTAAAAGTCTCAGTGCAGCGGCAGCTTTTATCGAAAACTTGGGAGCTCAACTTAAATCACCTCCAAAAAGAGTCCATTTCCATATACCCAACTAGAGGAATTAATATTAGGCGGAGTGGAAAGTGTCTCTGAAGGACCTGTCCTGTTTTACACAGGCATCTCAGTGATATGAATGGGCAGTATGTAATGGCTCTTCCTCCTGTGCTGGAGCTGCAGGGAAACTGATCACTTACTGCCTGATCGCTGGAGGTCCCAGCAGAAGGACACTTTGTCATCAGCTTATTGTAAAGAGTTCTTTCCAACAATTAGGGACTGTCCAAAGAGGAGAACCCTGTAATGGGTCATTTTAGAGACTTTCTAGGACTGGACTAATGGATTACCCTTTTGTTCTAATGGGGCACATTTTTGTATCTCAGTCCCTTAATATATCTTAATAGCCGGCATGAGTGACGACCACTACTGGTGGTGATTGCAAGGCCTCTAGGGGTTGCCACCGAGCTTTCCACAGTAATTTGCATAGTTTTGTAAAATTGCACTGTCTTTGTCAGTCTTCACTTTAGTCCTGACATTGTATTTATGAATCGGGAAGTGCAGGGTGAGCAGAGCTTACCATTCCTCCACAGTCTGCATCTGTCTCCGGGGTATATGGGAGGTCCTAGGGTAGAAGGCTCCTAGGATGATGCTTCGTTACTTCTCTTTGTCTCTGATTCTTCTTCGATCTTATGAAGGTTTAATATTTGGTGTATTTGGCTGCAGAAGACACAGGTGAGATTCTTCTGTAAAACCCGGCTGCGCCAAACCGTGCAGAGGAGGAGCAGCCGGGGGCATTAAGCAGCATTAGGGCCTCAGATTGACTTCCCTTGGATTGCTGGCTTCTCCTTTTATTTACTTTGGCAGCGGCTCTGAACGGCAGGATTCACAGAGCACTAGAGAGCGCAGCTCTACCAGTCAATGCTGGCGGATGCTAAATAGTGAGCAGCCAGGAGCTGACGGATCACTATTCGGCAGGTGGCCAAATGTAACTCAACTGAAGCAATCAGCAGCTACTGTAGGAGGGGGGATCAGGACTGGATTCAGCAGGATGCATAGGATCAACTATCCCTCCACCGCAAAATTCTATTTCTTGCCAAAAATACACAAATCCCTTACAGAACCCCCAGGGAGGCCCATTATTTCGGGCATAGGGTCTTTAACCGCCAACCTCTCAGAATATGTAGATGGAATCCTACAAAAATATGTTCTAAATCTACCGTCCTATTTACGAGACACCTCACACCTTCTCGCTTTCTTGGAAACACTAAAATGGGAGAATCATTTCTTGTGGGCCACACTGGATGTATGCTCACTTTACAGCAACATTCCACATAATTTAGGGCTTAGAGAAATAGAAAAAGTTCTCAACTCAGATCCCCTGATGCCAATTACACAAAGATCATTTATACTAAAATCCATAGACTTTATTCTTAAACATAATTTTTTTTCTTTTCAAAATACAATATACCAACAGAAGAAAGGCACGGCAATGGGGACAAAATTTGCGCCAGCCTATGCAAATTTATTCATGGGGGGATTCGAGAGGGAAATTGGACTTTTGGCCCATCCAAACATTCGGTTTTATAAGCGTTATATCGACGACATCATTATTATTTGGGACGGGGGAGAAAATAAATTGGTTTCGTATGTGGATACAATAAATACCAACGACTGGAATCTAAAGTTTACTATAGACCATCATAATACGGAGGCCATATTTTTGGATTTGCATATAGAAATCATTAATAAGACCATAACCACAAAAACACATTTTAAAAAAGTTGACACGAACAGCTATCTCAATTTTAAAAGCTGCCACCACCAGAGATGGAAAACTAACATTCCCTACGGCCAAATGAAAAGGATCCGCAGAAACTGTAGTGACGATGCTACTATGAAAAAACAGCTTGATATTCTGAAAGAAAGATTTAAGGAGAAAGGATATCCCAATAAATTAATATTGGAATCCGAAGCCAGAATCCTGAAGGAAAGCCAAAAAGAAAGTCTTATGAAAGTCACAAAGAAAGAAGTTCAACAGAAATATAGTAATCTAGGTTTAACCACTAGTTTTAACAATCGCCATGCAGAGATCAGGAAAATAATTAATAAGCACTGGAAAATTCTTTTGAAAGATCCAATTATGGAGAAAACAATCCCATCAGCCCCTACCCTAACGTTCCGCAGAGCAAAAACCCTAAAAAATATATTAGCACCTTCATGTCCCAAACTACCTCAGAAAACTATACAAACAGACTACAAAGGTCTGATAAGTGAGGTAGGATCATCTAAATGCGGCTCAAGAAAGTGCAAGTGTTGTCCAATGATATATTGCGGAAAAACACTGATCCTCTCGCCACCAAAAGAACCGATTTCCCTTAAACAAACAATGAATTGCAACACCTCCTATGTCATCTATCTATTAGAGTGTCCCTGCAAGCTCTTATATGTGGGTCGTACAATACAGGCTCTGAGAGAGCGTATGAATGAACATCGCTCTAATATAAAACGGAAAGTGACTACACATAGTGTGTCTAAACACTTCTCATTATATCACGAGGGTGACTCCAAGGGCCTGAAAGTCACTCCGTTAGAATGGGTTCCACAATCTTATCAGACACTATCAAGAAAGGAGATGTTTTGGATATATAAATTAAATACACTTGCACCGTTTGGTCTCAATGAGGCCTTGGAATACACTAACTACTAATTTCCAAATTGAGAAAATAAACATTTACCTGAAAAAAGATCCCATGACGTTAGGAGTTATCTATACACTACCAGCATTTTATACACTTTTTGAAGAGAAAATCGATATATGATTTTGAATATAGGTGCTTTCCCTACTTCATATTTTATATCTTATATATCATTTTATCTATCATTCGGAAAAGATCTTATACCTGACTACATTGTTATTATTATTGACTATTTATATTTATATATCTTCATTGGATTTTTTATGTATTTTTTGTGATTTTTAAATTTTAAATTTTATATCCCTAATATCTATTCCTCTATTCCTCTACACCCATGCGCTGACCACCCGTGCTGCACGTGTCTTTTAATTTTTTATTATCAATTTTCTATTATTGATTTCTTATGATCCACAAATATTTATTTTTTACATCCTATTCTAATTTTCCTTTGCAAATTTATGAAATTATTTGTCCTTCTAATATTATTATATTTTATATCATATCCCTCTTCCTAAATCATGAAATAATTCTTATCAGGGGGCCCTACATATATGAATGTAGAGAGAATTCGATAGGAGGTCATTATCTACTGACTTTTTCCTCCTCCCAGATCGCATCAGCAGGCGGCTGTTAGCAAGGGAGGGACATCGCCAATAGCAGGTTTCCCTCCCCTCTCTTCTCCCCCCCCTGCCGATGCGTTCCATTAGTTGGAGCGCATCGAGACAGGAAGTGACGTTCCCCCGAGCCGGCGTGCGTTCCACACGCAGCCGGCATGCGTTCCACACAGAGCCAGGAAGTGACGCTCCCCTCAGCCGGCGTGCGTTCTACACGCAGCCGGCGTGCGCTCCGCACACAGCCGGCGTGCGTTCCACACACAGCCGGCGTGCGTTTCATAGAACCGGAAGTCGCGCTAGATGCACGATTTCCGGTCCCTGGATGCGTTCCACTTGACCGGAGGTTATGTTTAAACGCAATTTCCCGCCTTTTTTCGATTCTCGTGCGCGGGAACAAGATGCATTGGTGAGAGGAATCTATTTAATATGTGAGTTTCTTTGATTTTATGTATTAGTGAATACCTTGCTCCTGAGGAAGGGGTTTTGCATAACCCCGAAACGCGTAGAGCTTTGTTTATTAAAATATTTGAAGATACCTATTTTAAAGACTAGAGACACTGATTTCCAATTGGAGACCTGGATAAGCTGACTCGGCCAGGGGGGTACTGTCTCAGGTACCATACGTTATACCTGTTTGGCAGCCCCCCAGTGAAGTGAGTAATAACTGCCTTTACAAAAGTATTTGTTTGTCCAAGTGAATTCCAGCGACCTTGGCCAGGGGGGTTCACTGTCCTAGGTACTTGCGACCACTGACCTATGTGACAGCCCCCCCAGTGAAGTGAGTAGTCCGGTTCACTTCAAGCTGTAAACACTGATCTTTACTTATTTGTGCCTTTCCTCTGGTGAACTTGCTTGGGGGGTCACTGTCGCAGGTGCCTTTATACCCGTTTGACAGCCCCCCACCAAAGCAAGTCATCACTTACGGATACTTGCCCTTTAGGGATATCGTTAGAGCTCATTGCGCTTCTGTACGTAATTTTATGTTTGTGGGGATTTGGCGCTGTTTATGTGTATCTAGAAGTTCTGAAGGTCACCAACACTATAGACCAAATTTTACACATAATTATATCTTCCGCTACTCAAGTGTCTAACCTTGTGTTAACACTATATTTTTTTCGTGCAGCCTCCCCTATCACTGCTGTCCTTAACATCTAAACACAATATTTTATTTTTTATAATTTATTTATATCTTTTTTTATTTTAAGAATTAATATTCCAGTAATTCCTAGTCCCATCACCGCTGGCGCCTTACAAGTGGGATTTTCCTTGTCACAAGGTCTTCCTAACCTCCTTTCTTTTTTTCTGTTATCTTTCTATCCTCTACAAATCACAGACATCCTGTGCACGTTCCTCCAGCTTCAATAATAATCACAGATGCTTCTGTTCATTATTATGGATGATTATTGATGGCTGATTATTACGGGCTGGCTGTAAACTTACAGGCCCTCAGTCTTAAAAACCCAGAGAAAGAGAAGCTGCAGCTCCATCCCCCTTCTAACACATACAGTCCCAGATGAACAGAAAATCTGCAGCTGCATCCCCCTCTCCTTGCCTACGACAGCATGCAGTCTCACATAGAGATAAACAGTTGCTACATCCTCCTCTTCATCCCATCCCTATTTACAGCATGCAGGCCCAGGTAACCAGAGAAGCTGCTGATGCACCCCCCCCCCCCCCCCCCTCTCACAGCATGCAGGCCCAGGTAACCAGAGAAGCTGCTGGTGCACCCCCCCCCCCCCCCCCCCCCTCTCACAGCATGCAGGCCCAGGTAACCAGAGAAGCTGCTGGTGCACCCCCTCCCCCCCCCCCCCCTCTCACAGCATGCAGGCCCAGGTAAACAGAGAGGCTGCTGATGCACCCCCCCCCCCCCCCCTCTCACAGCATGCAGGCCCAGGTAAACAGAGAGGCTGCTGATGCACCCCCTCCTCCCCTCTCACAGCATGCAGGCCCAGGTAAACAGAGAAGCTGCTGATGCACCCACTCCTCCCCTCTCACAGCATGCAGGCCCAGGTAACCAGAGAAGCTGCTGGTGCACCCCCTCCTCCCCTCTCACAGCATGCAGGCCCAGGTAAACAGAGAAGCTGCTGATGCACCCCCTCCTCCCCTCTCACAGCATGCAGGCCCAGGTAAACAGAGAAGCTGCTGATGCACCCACTCCTCCCCTCTCACAGCATGCAGCCTCAGGTAACCAGAGAAGCTGCTGATGCACCCACTCCTCCCCTCTCACAACATGGAGGCCCAGGTAACCAGAGAAGCTGCTGATGCACCCACTCCTCCCCTCTCACAGCATGCAGGCCCAGGTAACCAGAGAAGCTGCTGGTGCACCCACTCCTCCTCGCTCACAGCATGCAGCCTCAGGTAACCAGAGAAGCTGCTGGTGCACTCCCTCCTCCTCGCTCACAGCATGCAGCCTCAGGTAACCAGAGAAGCTGCTGGTGCACTCCCTCCTCCCCTCTCACAAACATAAAGAGAAGCTTCAGCTGCATCCCCTCCACACCCCTGGTCTTGTCTACCATTCTCTGCATTAGTGACTGAGGAGATTTACACTGATCCTGCTGACTGGGAGAGGGGAGCTATGGGCTATAGAGAGAACGATGCCGCTATCCCCTAATATATATGACAGAGTGACATCTATGCGTGTGTACTGTTGAATGCAAATAGTTATTATGGTACATGTATTCTTAAAGGGATGTCTTTCCTGATGTATACAGTAGTATGAGTTCTGTGTGGCTCCTCAGGCCCAGGCACGGCAGAAATGGTGGTATGTGATTAGAATCCTTCGAGCATGCTCGTGCTCATTGTGAGTCCTAGAGCGTTTGGTGCCATGCTCGTGTTCACTCACACATTGTGTAGACCAGCCCCTCGTATTAGGGGGATTGCCATTTCCAGGAGTTTCACCTGTGTCATGTGACCCTGATGACATCACAGTTCTGCAGGTGTCTTATCTTCTCCCTGTATATGAGATACACAGGAGGGAGGGATGAGGAGGCAAACAGCTGGGAGCAAGAGCTCAGGTCGGGTCAGACCGGTCTGGAGAGCTGGAAATTTCTCCAATTATTGCAGCAAGCCACGGCCTGCAGAATGAAATCAATTAGTTCTCTCCCCAGTGTGAGATCACCACGTTGTATAATGAGGGCGAGTCATCTCCGTGGATCAGATCTGAGAACGAGGCCAGGAGATCCAATAGCACCAGTGTAGCCAAGCAGGTTACAGCCCCCCTGGGACCCGAAGTCAGACCCCCAACCACCTGGAGATCCCAGCCACAGAGGCAGCATTGTGTTCATCCTGAGCTACCTAGTTCATGAATAGAATTCCAGAACTATGGTAAAGGTTGATCCAGTGAGACAGCGATAGAAGAGAGGCAGAGGAGTGGATGTCACTGTACATAATGTGGATCAGTTTGCCTTTATAATATCCTATAGGGCATTCTGGGTTAGGGAGGGCCGGGAGTCTTCACTCATCACCTCTCTGGAAGACCCGTCCTGTCCTTCATAATACAGTCTACACCATGTACTATCAGCCCTGTGGGGGGCGCTGCAGGATAACTGCCAGGTTACAGCTGATCGCTGGAGATTCAGGACAGCGGGTGATCAGTGTCTGAATGGTGACCTCCTCTGTGGTTCCTGTAGTGGCGACTGTTAATGGTAGTCACCAAGTATCTGGTAATATAGATGTGGTCTACAGCTCTAATCACATGAATAATGTGTGGTATGTGGGGACTATGACACGTCACCGCCGATACTACCGACAGATCCAGCTTCCCGCCATCTGGTTACGTAATGGAGTGGCTGCTGAACATTCACCTGAGGGTCAACTCTTATGGGAAGAAGTATAGAAACCCACCTGGTGTCTCAACCTGGCAACGGGGTCTTTGTAGGCAACTAGAATCTAAACTGGCCCGCGTAAATCTGCTTCAAAGAGAGGGAACCTCCATATAGGTTTATGTCACACCAAGGAATGGGGTCAACCAGAGACAGAGCCACCATACTTCTATCCCAAGGAAGAAGGTCCATGGCCCACCCCATGCTCCTCAGTACGGTGAGGTGGTAACTTTGGTCTGGTTCACACTTTTCTTACGTTATGGTGACTGTAGAGAGAGGGTCTATTAGGCCAGTCTGAGACACCCCTGCTCCATCACCAGTCAGCCATGACATCTGAACTCTCTACTTACACAGATACGAGCAGCAGTATGTAGGACATCAGGCTAGGGGGGCTTTGGTCACACAAAGGAACAAATGAAGATGAAGTCACCACCTGAACACACACAATATCTCAAAGATAAAAACCTCAACATTCAGAGAAGATGAGATATGAGGAGCTGTTTGCAGGGTCCTGCAGTGCTGCTTGTAGTTGTAGGGACTCTTTAGCCACTCGTTTGGGTCAATGATACCATTTTATTTTGATCCTGCAAGGAAAGACACTTCGCATTGACCACCTCAGCTCCTTATAGCTCAGCTTCCTAGGGTTCTGTGATGTATGAAGGCTGAGTATGTCTTGCCACCACATACAGCGGCATATAAACATGGCGTCACTAATGCATTTTACATACCTTGTGCTTTTTTCGTTTCAGGTCTTTGGCCATCAGTCAGCAGTACTCATCGCTTGGTACACAGCCCATCCCATGCGGGACCATTCCTGGTCTTGTAGGCAAGCAGATGCGTTTCTGTCGGAATTATATGGAGATAATGCCCAGTGTGGCTGAAGGAGTCAAAATCGGCATCCAGGAGTGTCAACATCAATTCCGAGGGCGAAGGTGGAACTGTACAACGGTGAACGACAACTTGGCGATCTTCGGGCCAGTGCTGGATAAAGGTAAAGGCACTTCAACGTTTCATGATCGAAATCCTTCACTTATTGATATATGTGAGAATCCAAGTCTTATCAGTCACATGATCCATTTCTATTACCACCGTATCCAGTGAAATGTGAGGACTGCTGGTTAGTACTGCTCACAAAGTGATTATAGATCCCCATTATAAGTAATGTTTCACCTATATTTTTTTACATTGTGCAAGGAGGAGGAGAGCTGTGTCCATCACCTATTGACTTCCATATGAGTGTAGTGGGCATGTTCTGTGACTTGTAAAAGGTCATTGTGCAGGGAGGAGGAGGAGGAGGAGGAAGTGAGCAGTGACCATCACCTGTTGACTTCCATGTGAGAGTGTTGTGGGTTTGGTCTGTGACTTGTGCAGGAGTCATTGTGTAGGGGTGAGATGAGCTGTGACCATCACCTACTGACTACTTTTATCAGTAAACAAGGTTCAAGCCTCAAGGTCACTGTGCAGGGAGGGGGAATAGGTTAGCTGGACCATCACCTACAGATTTCTATGGGAGAGTGTTGTGATCATGCTCTGTGACCTTAGAGGTAACCATAACCTATTGACCTCTATGGGAAAGCATGCTCTGTGACTTGTGCAGAACTTAATGTGCAGAGAAGAGGAGAAGCTGAGCTGTTTCCAACCCCTATAGACTTCTAATAGATTGTGTGTTGTGGGCATACTCTGTAACCTGTGCAGAGGTCACTGGAGGAAGGACAAAAGTTGACATATTGGTGATGGGAGAGTATAGTGGGCATGCTTTGAGCAGAGGTGGCTGTGCACGAAGGGAGAGGAGGAGGTGAGCTGTGATCATCACCTACAGTGAGTGACGGATCCTAGGTGTCATCTGTCATTGTCAGGCTATTATTAGGCTTTTAGGTTTTCTATTTTTATACAAAAAGTTACAATAGAGAAAAAATAATCATAAATTCTTAAAAAAATAAAAATGTAAACCATAAGTCACTTTCCCTTTATTGTCTCATGACCCGTTCCCTTTATTCTCTATTCTCATACCACTGGACACCCCCTTAAAAAATAGGGTTTGGGACCGCTACCTGTGTACCTCACACCGTTCCGAGGCCCAAAGTTCTCGCCCTGTATTTTTGGACACACTTTGAGGAAAGCAGAATAAGGGCTCATTCACGCGACCGTGGTTTGGTTCCGCATCCGAGCCGCATTTTTTGCGGCTCGGGTGCAGACCCATTCACTTCAACGGGGCTGCAAAGGATGCGGATAGCACTCTGTTGGCCCCGCAAAAGGACAAGAATAGGCATTTCTATAAAGGGCCGTCCGTTCTGCAAATTGCCAGTATCTACTGGCCCTGACACTAGTCTGCATAACAAGGGTTCGGGGTGGTGAAGAATGAGTCTCCTGTTTCCCCAGAATATTCCTCAACAGCTTCCTTTTTGGTCATTCTATTATTATTTAAAGCTCATTACTGCTGCTAATTGAGCGTCCCCAAGAGCAAGCACCAAAAAATTGCTTCTGTCTGCAACCACATTTTTGTGTTGTGTCCTTTACATTGCCTCTCGGACTGTTTCAGCTCGCTGCTGATTTGTATACTAATATGTGGAATATCTGGTGTCATCAGGACTGGGAATAATCCGTAAGAACTACTATTGGGAGACATGGTGGCTTTGGATGGGTCTTGACCCAGTCACTCTGCAGAGGGCTTTCATGCAAGGGGATAACCTGCATGACTTTAATCAGTAGAAGTGAACTGGGCCCCAGGAATTGTCTAGAGCTCAAAATGTAGATCTCTCAGCAGTAGAATGAGATACAATAAGGAGCCAAAGGCTAAAACTGATTATGGAAGTAACATGATTAAAAACATGAGTCCAATGTGACGCCACATCAGACAACGACCTGTCCATTCTCCTACGGAGAATCGCCCACTGCTAGCAGGCCTGGAGGTAAATGAGATTGATGGTCACTGGTCCATGGTTGATAGTTTGGTGTATTTTGTTTGATTGTTGGATAGTTAATTGGTTGTCCTGGTTGGTTGGTTGATTTTTTTTTGGCTCGTTGGTTTATTGATTGTTTCTTTATTTGGTTGCTTGCCTGGTTAGTTGCTTTTTGGTTGGCTGGTTGGTCATTTTTTATTTGTTGGTTGGCTGCTTGTTTTCCTGCTAATTGGCTAGTCGGTTATTTGGTTGGTTGGCTCTGTGGATTTTTAGTGGGTTGGCTGGTTAGTTTCTTGGTTAGGTGGATTTTATTTTAGTTGTTTACTGTGTTGGTTGTTTTTTTTTTTTGTTAGTTGGTTGGCTTGATCTAGTGGAAGATAACCTGGCCTTCCTCTTTAGATCACCTCTGACTCACATGGAAACATGCCCAGGTACTGGCCAAACATATATTACATAAGGAGAGAGCATCTGACAGGTTACAGTACATGTATTGCCGATCCTTTTTACAGCCTTATCCAATATGAATGGTACTTGAAGGTTGGTAGCTTTTTTTAGTTGATTGCTTACTTTATAGGTTGGTGCTTAATTTGCCGACTGGTTTATTTATAAAAAAGAAAGGTAGCATTTGTCAGAGGTTGATTGGTTTATTTGGTTAGTAGCCTGGGTAGTTGGTTGTTGGTTTGCGCATTCGTTTTCTGGTACAGAATCATGGTTAAGTTATTTTTGCGCTTTTTTGTACTGAATGTAGGTTGGTGGCTCCTATAGTTATTTGGCAGTCAGTTGGTTTAATGGCACAGGCAGTAGACTGATAGCTTGGAAAGTTGGATAGTTTGGCTGGTAGGTTTACAGGTAGATGCAGGGAAGGTAGGTTGTTTGCTTGCTCACTTGATTTAGTGAGCAAATAAAATCATTTTACGAGCTTATAAAAAGACATGGACAGTTCTTGTTAGGTTTGTGGCCCCCTACTTACATGTGGGCGGTGCGCAAGGCTTAGGGGACAGACCGTAGATACGACTGCAGGGTCAGACTACACAGGGTCAGTTTGTTGTCTGTTGTCATGGAGATATTTTAGCCTGCAGAGGTGCTGGAGACAAAAAACAATAGGAATATTTTTGTTTTTGTTTGGGCATTTACAGCCTCTACACCTTTATAAGGTTCATCACTGCACCGATATCCCATTACTTATACTAAAACAGTCCTGTCAAGGTTTTTCCATCTAAAATTGACACTGGTTGTGAGATCTGTGTGACATCTGACCCTTCAAAGAACTGATTTAGAGAGAGTTCATAGCGTCATTTTATTTTCCATTCTTCTGATCCATCAGAAGAAGATAAAAAAATGGATCCTTAAAAAAACTGGATCCTTTAAAAAAAAAAAAAGGGATCCTGTGCATCTGTTACACACATTTGGCATCCAATTGAGCTATTTCCACCTGAGATGTTTTTTTAGACAGAAAAAAGTACTGCATGCAGGGCATTTTTTCTGTCTACAAAACGATGCACAGGATCCGTTTTTTTACAGGATCCTCTTTTTTTCTGTTCTTCCGACGGATCAGAAAAACGGAAAATGAAACAGAGATATCAACTCTCCTTTACCTATATTTCCAGAAACGTTACTTTACCAGGTAATAAAAACTGCTACTAATGTAGATTCAGTCTGCTACATACTGCACTCTAAGGTGTGTGATCTAATGTCTGATCACATGTCATATCAGTGATGTCACCAGTAGAGGGCGGGGCTGTGACTACCTCTCAGATATGACATACAGGCAGGTTGTCAGTGGTAATAAATAAATAAATGTTCCTGTAGTGTAAGGTGTGTGGATCACATGTTATTATCAGTGATGTCATCAGCAGGGGGCGGGGCTGTGACTACCTCTCAGACAGGTGTGAGTTGTGTGCTGCTGAGCTCCCACTAGGGAGGGTTCATGGCTGCAGACCCAGGAGGAGGTCAGGGGAGCTGGGCTGATGCCTCCAGACGAGCCCCGGGTCTGGAGCTGGGCCTACCTCATGACGCTGAGGAAGATTGTCCCTATAAGTCTGGTGATCGGGGGGAAGACGCGGCTGTGACTGTGAGGAGTAAAGTCACTGAGAAAGTCATAGAGAAGAAAGGACTGCAGATCTCCAGAGAGAGAGAGAGACGGACTCCACAGAGAGACGGACTCTACAAAGAGAGAGAGACGGACCCTACAGAGAGAGACGGACTCCACAGAGAGAAGGACTCTACAAAGAGAGAGAGACGGACCCTACAGAGAGAGACGGACCCTACAGAGAGAGACGGACCCTACAGAGAGAGACGGACCCTACAGAGAGAGACGGACCCTACAGAGAGAGACGGACCCTACAGAGAGAGACGGACCCTACAGAGAGAGACGGACCCTACCGAGAGAGACTGACTCTACCGAGAGAGACTGACTCTACAGAGAGAGACGGACTCTACAGAGAGAGACTGTGAGCGTTTAGATAACTGTATCCAGGAACTGAGAGAGACACAGAGCAGAGGGGCTAATGCCGGGGACAAAATACAGGTCCCTCAAACCAGGAGAGAGAACAGGCGGCCAAGAGAAGGGACACCATCAGCAGGAAGGACCTGGACTATGAGGAAGTGCACAGCATTGTAATGCAAGGTAAAGCTGTGAGAATCATGGCTGCTGCACCTATAGACCCTGCGGGAGACAGCAGCGTGGTCCCTGAGGGGTTAATTCAACCAAGTAGTGGACAGAAGTGTTAAACTATGGGGTTATAGTGTGGCTAAACTATGATCCTGTTTCAGATAAGGAGTTAATGAACCTGACACAGTGTGAAAGAGGCAATTGTGGGTGCGGATGGTGAGGATGTGGAAACCTTATGGGTGGAGGTACAAAGGGATATAAACACTGAAAAAATAATACTTGGTGTAATCTATAGACCCCTAACATCACAGAGGAGATAGAAACTCAACTGTATAACCAAATAGACAGGGCGGCACAGGCGGGTACAGTGGTCATAATGGGAGATTTTACCTTCCCAGACATTGACTGGGGTCATGGTTGTGCCTCAACCGCAAAGGGGAGAAGATTCCTCAACCTGGGCAGGACCACTTTATGGGCCAGTCTGTAGAAGCCCCCACTAGGCGCAATGCTCAGTTGGATCTGGTAATCTCTAATGATGCAGAGCTTGTTGGCAATGTTACTGTTCAAGAAATACTAGGTAATAGTGACAACAATATAATTATATTGCCCCTAAACTATAAGAAGCAAACTCTGTCAGGCAGAGCATAGACACTGAATTTCAAAAAGGCTAATTGTCACATAATAATTCAGAGGATAAATGGGAGCGCTTCAAATCCACATTGAGGAATTGTGCTAAAAAATTTATTCCTTTAGGTAACAAGTATAAACGGCTAAAATTAACCCCCCCCCCCCCCCTATAGCTTACAGCTACTGTAAAAATGGCAATAAATGATAAAAAAGGGCAAATAAAAAAAATACAAATCTGAGGGGTCAGCTGTAGCCTTTGAAGTCTATAAAGAGCTTAATAAAAATCTGTAAAAAGGAGATAAAATTTTCAAAAATACAAAACGAACAGCCGGTGGCAAAAGAGAGAAAAACAAATCCCCAAAGATTCTTTAAATATATAAATGGTAAAAAACCAAGGTCTGAGCAGGTAGGTCCCCTAAATAATGGTAAAGGGGGGGTTAGTCACTGAAGATAAGGAAATGGCAGAGTTACTAAATATTTTTTTTTAGCTCTGCATATACAAAAGAAGAGAAAGGATCTGATATCTGTGGCGTCGGGGCTGTTAGTATATCCAGTGATATACTCAACTGGCTAACTGTAGATATGGTCCAAGATAAGTTAAATAAGGTAAATGTGAACAAGGCTCCGGGTCCAGATGGATTACACCCAAGAGTGCTTAAAGAGCTCAGTTCAGTCATTGCTCTGCCCCTGTTTATCATTTTTAAAGATTCTCTACGTACTGGTACAGTGCCAAGTGATTGGCGCAAGGCAAATGTGGTGTCCATATTCAAAAAGGGATCAAGGTCCTCCACAGGTAATTATAGACCAGTTAGTTTAACTTCTGTTGTGGGAAAAGTGTTTGAAGGACACTTAAAAGGACTATATAAAGGAGTATGTGACTGTAAATAATAGGTGACAACCAACATGGGTTTACCAAGGACAGAAGTTGTCAGACTAACCTGATGACAGAGGCAGTAGTTGAACCATATAGGAACTGTACTTGTAAATTGTAGTCTTGCAATCAGTATCATCCAATAGCAGCACTTTGTCATAAATACAGATGGTAAATCCCAATAACAGGCTCAGTGAGGTGGTGTCTGTAGGTTCCAGCTCAACTGTGTAGGAATGATGATCTTACTTGTACTTGGTTCCTGATCTTGCTCTGGTTACTCAGCCTTTCAATAATAGTTTGGATAATCTGTAAGTTCTATTTTGCACTTAGAAATTCAGCGATATTCAGTTCTTTAGTGATTCAGCAACCCAAGGGTGGTCTCCCTCATGGCAGGCAAACTCTCTGCTCTATTCTTTGAAAAGATTGCACAAGATACAGCAATTATTCTCTTAATCCCGGAAGGGTCCCTGGAAGGGCTATTACAGTAATGGATCAATAAGTCCTAGTCTTCGACAAAGGTTGAAGTAGCTTCACTCTCTGGGCTAGGCCCAGGAGGACAGAGCCAAGTCTGTCTCCTCTCCTCCTAACTCCTGACTCCTAATCTCCCTTAACTTCCTGTGTGCTGACCTATATAAATGGTGTTACAGAGACCTCTAGTGTTGGATGTATGTAATGCATTCACCAGCCTGAAATAGGAATTTAGCAGCTGTGACAAAGGAAATGCATAAAATGGCATGAAATGAAATATAGCAATTTGGAGTGTTCCCTTCCAACTTGAGTGGGACTCTACACTCGATTCACCTGATAAGATCTATGATGAAGAAGGAATCTGGAATGGAGGCTACAAAGTAAGAGTCTAGTTGATGCAGAACCATGAAGTCACCAGACACCTGCCTCATGTCTTCTACCTGGGATCTGACTGGGGGATCTGCTACTATCCTGGGCAGCCAAGACTGTGCCATAGATGTGGGGGCAGAAACATGGCCTATACCTGCCCGCATGTGAAATGCCCAATGTGTGGAGGACTGGATCATACGAAAGAGACCTGCACGGGATGTGTCCTCTGTAACCTGTGTGCAGAATATGGACATACTTTTCGCGAATGCCCACTTGCTCAGCACAATAAAAACAGCGCAGATCCATCTGATGGGGAAGATTTCCCTGCATTATCTGCAGGAACTGAATCTGAGCGCCATGATCCAGCCTTGGTGGAGCCACAGCCAGAAAGTGTAAGTGACCATGCAGAAATAAATAGTCAGCAAGTGACACCTGTCAGCGTGGAGGCATCTAGGGAGACATCTGGAGCAGCTGGTGAGGGTGTGACTACCTCTCACACAGGATATACAGGCAGGTTGTCCACAGTAATATATGAATAGATGTTCCTGTAGTATAAGGTGTGTGGATCTCATGTCTGATCACATGTCATTATATCAGTGATGTCATCAGCAGGGGGCGGGGCTGTGACTACCTCTCAGACATGATATAACGATAGAACCATACACGCATGGTCACTTGGCAGCGCCAATGATTTCCTTGTGGTCAGACCCTGTGAGCTGTTAGTTAACCAGTCATTCAGGGGCTCAACGCTTCATCTTTTCCTTAAAGCTCATTGTCTGAAGGTGACAAGTTGTAAGGTTCAGCGGGAGCTGAGAAGATGACCCCAGAATCCAGGTCATGACCTGTGGACTGCGGAAGAGGAATGGTTGGCGTTCAGGATGTGTTCGGGGGGCTCTTCTTTTGATAAGTCCATGTTTCTCTTTTCTGCGGGGGGTTGTGGCACCAGCATCTTATGGAAAAGTTTCTGTAAAAGAAATTGACGGGAGACCCCGGTCCGCTCCCCGCTGGGATCTGCCGTGAGCACAATATCTCTGAGACCATGAGATTAAGCCAAAGAGAAAAAAGTGAGAGCGCTCGCCCACAATTCACACGCCCTTTAGATTGTTTTATTAAACCATTTCAATAGGGATTTCCCTTTTGGCCGACAGCGAGGCCCTTGCAATGCATAGTTCTAGGTTGCTATGACTTAGTGGGTCCTCGCTAATCACCGCTGAGGGGGAATTTCATATAAAATATCTGGGGCCATTGTGCCAGTAATACGGCGTGACAGTGCCAGCACAAAGGGGGATTCATTCTCCCAGCAGGTAATAAGGACCATGTGCTGCACCGGCCGGGCAGGGTTACGGGGGATTGTCACATATGATCAGACCTCTCACACACAGCCTCCCATTCAGTCCTCAGGTGGGCCTGCTGCAGTCCTATTGTCCCCACACTTTTCTTCCAATTTTCACTTGTCACTGGCAGATATCCTATTGATCAAGAGAAAGCCTCGGAGACCTCTTCACCCCTGGCTGTCCTCTGCTGTGAACCATCGCTGATGACTTGTTGCTTCTTCTAGCCCAGATAAAATAAGTGTGAGACATAAAGGTCCGTACAGGGTAGACACATCCGTTTTCAACTCCTAACGATGCCATCGATGAGACAGTTTGCCCCAGATTTGACCAGTGCTCCATATCAGGGCATAAATACTGCAATGATGGGGGTGACTGTCCGCAATGAGAATGCTCCCCCCCAAGAACATGGTTTACGATGATTAAATACTCGGATTGTATCGATGAGTGGCAATGGAAGATCTTGAATCCAATGTCCATTAGGAAGTAATCGAGTTGCGGGGGACCTCCAGGCATGGGAGACATTGCAGCCCACTTATATGGTTGTATTAAACTGGACATTATGAATATGTGACTCAGGAGTGGACAAGGCTCCATTAGTTTTCCAATAGACAATGCAGTTGTAGAACCATTTCAGAAGAGTCAAGGTGGCCAGAAGGCGCAGGGAGACCTAATGCCTTATGTAGATTGTGCACGTATAATATAACATGATGTTCCTACCTTCCATAGAGGAACCAATGTTGCTTTTTGCACCTGAGATGAGGGGTTTGGCGGTTTCATTCTAGTAATATCACTGCAGAGAAGATCAGAGCCCTGAATCTTACTTGCTACCTATGCAGAATGTGCCTGCATGGACTCCACTCCCTGGTGGAGAAGAGTCCATGCTACTGGTCAAATGACACATAATCATGTTTATTACATGATTGGCTAGTAAACTGCACATGACTTGTAAGGCAGAGGACATACAGACACTCACAGGGACATACAGACACACATACAGACATACAGGCTCGCACATAGGCATGAAGACACCCACATACATACACAGGCCCCCCACAGGGACATACAGACACTCACATGGACATACAGACACTCATACAGACATACAGGCTCACACATAGGCATGAAGACACCCACATACATACACAGGCCCCCCACAGGGACATACAGACACTCACATGGACATACAGACACTCATACAGGCTCACACATAGGCATGAAGACACCCACATACATACACAGGCCCCCCACAGGGACATACAGACACTCACATGGACATACAGACACTCATACAGGCTCACACATAGGCATGAAGACACCCACATACATATACAGGGACATACAGACATACAGGTGCTCACAGACATATACGACACTTACACTGACATACAGGCACTGCCTCACAGCTTTGTATCCCCCATCATGTTCCTTTGCTTATCTAGGGGTCTGTATGAACCAATTCAGTTTCTAATCTAATTTTCCTCCTTTCCGTTCCAGCGACACGAGAATCAGCCTTTGTTCACGCCATTGCCTCGGCCGGAGTAGCATTCGCTGTCACTAGAGCCTGTGCGGAGGGAACAGCAACAATCTGTGGATGTGACAACCATCACAAGGGTCCCCCGGGTGAAGGCTGGAAATGGGGTGGCTGCAGCGAGGACATGGACTTCGGAAGCATGGTGTCTCGAGAATTTGCAGACGCTCGAGAGAACAGACCAGACGCTCGCTCAGCGATGAACAGGCACAACAATGAAGCAGGAAGAACAGTAAGTAGATTAGGTTTCAGCATTTGTAATAAAGTTTTCTGCTGTAGGGAAAGTCAACGTGTCCAACCTCTGTAGAATGGTGGTTGCACTAATACGTAGATAAGCTTCCAATTTTCCACTATTCTTCAGGAATTATTGTGCTTTATGGAGAGATAAATCCATAACCCACAGCAGATTGACACCCTAGGTCCTCAATCTGTGGTATAGGTACCACAGGGGGGTATATACATGTCTCTAAGGGGGGGGGGGAAGGGGTTCACATTGTGGTTTGTTGTGTTTTTTAGCACAGTGTAGGAGCATAAGCTTGGAGCCCTTTGATATAATTTAAGACACAGGTCTACCCTTATCTGTACAGAATTGTCAGAAATACTGCCCTGAAAATTTGAGATGGAGGGGGGTTCAAGTCTCCAATGACATCTTTCAGAATTTCACCCACAACGTACCACCATCTATCACAAAGACAAATCAGTGATCCTTCAAAAACAGTAATCACATGAAACATAGATACAGTCAGGTCCATAAATATTAGGACTATATTAGGACTATACACCACCACAATGGATTAGAAATGAAACGGACAAGATGTGCTTTACCTGCAGACTGTCTGCTGTAATGTGAGGGGATTTACATCCAAATCAGGTGAACGGTGCAGGAATTACAACAGTTTGCATATGTGCCTCCCACTTGTTAAGGGACCAAAAGTAATGGGACAGAATAATAATCATAAATCAAACTTTCACTTTTTAATACTTGGTTGCAAATCCTTTGCAGTCAATTACAGCCAGAAGTCTGGAACGCATAGACATCAGCAGACGCTGGGTCTCATCCCTGGTGATGCTCTGTCAGGCCTCTACTGCAACTGTCTTCAGTTCCCGCTTGTTCTTGGGGCATTTTCCCTTCAGTTTTGTCTTCAGCAAGTGAAATGCTCAATCGGATTCAGGTCCGGTGATTGACTTGGCCATTGCATAACATTCTACTTCTTTCCCTTAAAAAACTCTTTGGTTGCTTTTGCAGTATGCTTTGGGTCATTGTCCATCTGCACTGTGAAGCGCCGTCCAATGAGTTCTGAAGCATTGGGCTGAATATGAGCAGATAATATTGCCCGAAACACTTCAGAATTCATCCTGCTGCTTTTGTCAGCAGTCACATCAGCAATAAATACAGGAGAAGAAGCCATACATGCCCACGCCATGACACTACCACCACCATGCTTCACTGATGAGGTGGTATGCTTAGGATCATGAGCAGTTCCTTTCCTTCTCCATACTCTTCTCTTCCCATCACTCTGGTACAAGTTGATCTTGGTCTCCTCTGTCCATAGGATGTTGTTCCAGAACTGTGAAGGCTTTTTTAGATGTCATTTGGCAAACTCTAATCTGGCCTTCCTGTTTTTGAGGCTCACCAATGGTTTCCATCTTGTGGTGAACCCTCTGTATTCACTCTGGTGAAGTCTTCTCCTGATTGTTGACTTTGACACACATACACCTACCTCCTGGAGAGTGTTCTTGATCTGACCAACTGTGGTGAAGGGCGTTTTCCTCACCAGGGAAAGAATTCTTCGGTCATCCACCACAGTTGTTTTCTGTGGTCTTCCGGGTCTTTTGGTGTTGATGAGCTCACCGGTGCATTCCTTCTTTTTAAGAATGTTGTTTTGGCCACGCCTAATGTTTTTGCTATCTCTCTGATGGGTTTGTTGTGTTTTTTCAGCCTAATGATGGCTTGCTTCACTGATAGTGACAGCTCTTTGGATCTCATCTTGAGAGTTGACAGCAACAGATTCCAAATGCAAATAGCAGACTTGAAATGACCTCTGGACCTTTTATCTGCTCATTGTAATTGGGATAATGAGGGAATAACACACACCTGGCCATGGAACAGCTGAGAAGACAATTGTCCCATTACTTTTGGTCCCTTAACAAGTGGGAGGCACATATGCAAACTGCTGTAATTCCTACACTGTTCACCTGATTTTGACGTAAATACCCTCAAATTAAAGCTGACAGTCTGCAGGTAAAGCACATCTTGTTCGTTTCATTTCAAATCCATCGTGGTGGTGTATAGAGGCAAAAATTTTAGAATTGTGTTGATGTCCCAATATTTATGGACCTGACTGTATGTCCCAAAATGTTCTGATTTTGAGATGCATTATTGTTTGTGGTATGACTGACTGGTTCCTTCTTCTTCTATAGTCCATCACAGACCACAGACATCTCAAATGTAAGTGTCACGGGTTGTCCGGAAGCTGTGAGGTGAAGACATGCTGGTGGTCACAGCCAGATTTTAGAATGATCGGAGATTATCTCAAGGACAAGTATGACAGCGCTTCAGAGATGGTTGTGGAGAAGCATCGTGAATCCCGTGGTTGGGTTGAGACCCTTCGACCAAAATATACTTTCTTCAAGCCACCAACTGAAAGGGATCTGATTTACTATGAGAGCTCTCCCAACTTTTGTGAACCCAACCCTGAGACTGGATCCTTTGGAACACGAGACAGGATATGCAACATCACCTCTCACGGGATCGATGGGTGTGATCTCTTATGCTGTGGACGAGGACACAACACAAGGACTGAAAAACGAAAAGAAAAATGTCATTGCATCTTTCACTGGTGTTGCTATGTTAGCTGTCAGGAATGCATAAGGGTCTATGATGTCCACACATGTAAATAAGCAAGGCTTTATTGATAAGACTCTTGCAAACCATAAACTGAAGACTTTGTTGGCCAGGCTTTACTAAGTGAGTCCTTTCAATATGACAGAGACCTTTTACTGTTTGACAAGTGTCCTACAGCTTCTTTGAAATCCCAAGATGTCCATGCAGAGTAGCTTTTCACTTAGGTGGAAATATCTGTAAACTCATTGTTGATTCACAATGCTGATAAAAGCAAACCTTCTAACATGTCACCACAAAGCGGAAAATGATGTGATATTGCGCCTATCTACTTTTTACGGTTAGAGAAGGTTCAACCCCAAAGATGGAGCCTATGAATTTAACATTCCAGATGTTTCTACTGTAGCACAAAACACTGCCTGTCTTCTATAATGCTGACTTCAGAGAACATGTTTTAATCTCTAGATGTAGATAAAGCATTGTCGAATGATATAGCCATGCCCTGCCAAAACTGCCATATTTATATCCTAAGTAAAACATGATAGTTCCATTTCCATCGGCAGAAGGTTCTACTGAATGTAGACACATATGCCATCGTCACGTACATCAAACCGACACAAGAGAGAATCGTTGATTAAAACTGGCAATTGACATAATCATGAAATACCACATGCCAACATTATTTATGATGGCGGCCATTCTAAAGGGGCATTCATACAGTATTGTTCTATGATGAAAATGACCCTCCATCCTTGCAAAATTCAATATGTTGTATTGAACTTCTTGGATCATTTCATGCAACTAGTAGCCTTGAAGAGAGTGCCCGTGGTGGCCATTGACCAAGAAAAATGTTAAATCACATCCAAAAGTGTTCCGACCAATAGCATTAATTGGATCTAAATGATATACAGCACATCAATCAATGAAATGTTCCATCTAGAGTTTTCTTACGCCAGCACTGAAAAACTTGTCTCATGTCACCTGAGCAATAACTGAAAGATGATTGATTGTCACAAAGGTGTCTACAGTAAAGTGAAATCTGCACTTAACAAGCTCAGCTACTTCTCATTGTATTCTTCTTCTACAGAATAGAAATATTAGACGAGACCATTGAATCGAGTGTGCTGTATCACGACTACAAAAACCTTTATCAGTCTCATGTGTTTCCTCTTTACTGAACCAGATTTTTTATATTTAATCGACTGATCCTTGTCCTCTCCGGCAGTACAAGCCTGCGCTTCTTATACTGCTTCTGGTTCCATTCCTTCTTTCATGGTCTCGAAAATGGACGAGACTAATGATCCAAATAATACGTCCTTCTAGCTAGAGATTTAGACCCATGTGTATTCACAGCAAATGACGAGGAATAGACAAGCCAACATGACCAGAACTGAAGGGGCTGGAAGGATGCCAAGGGGAATGTCTGGTCAGAAGGCAGAATGGGTTCTTCTTCCCTTACAATGCTGCTATTCACCTGATCAGAACTATACAAATAGAATCCTTTTCTTTCTATGAAAGAAATTGCTTAGACAATAGGTTTTTTTAAGATAAAACACAAGATGTGAAGTTTTGTACTAATTCATCTTCTGAGAATTTTTGTTGCAGTTTATTGAAAAGTCTTAAATTCATTGGTGACCAGTGAGATTATTAGCCCGAGAGCGCAATAGGCAGTGACTCCAGTTGTCGGCTCTTCAAGGACCAGCAAGATCTCACTGATAGAAGAGCCTCAGAGACTCCATGTTGGTCTTGATGAATGACAAAAAGTTCTTCTTGATAATGGATGATGAAATTGAGATGGTCTTGGTCAATAGATGGAAACAAGTCAATGACCGATTAGAACGCAACTCGTCATCCAAACATATGATGACCTCAACAGACTGACTCCACCACGTTCCAATGTCTTCTTGTTCTCGACTTCTGTGACTGAGAATACAGCGTTTCACCGTAAACCTGTCGCCCTCCTTCCATGATGCACGTGTATTGTGTAATATCATGTTCCAAAGCTATGTACAAATTAGATGACAACTTTTTTGTATTTTTTACGTTGGATGATTTTTTTTAATGACTATTTATTTTATGAACAAATGTATATATTAGTGAGAGTATATATTTTCAGAGATAACTCGTCAGGACAGTGTTGTTATTGCTTTGCTACTGTTGTTGTGACCTGAAAGTCTTATCCTGGTTCTTGCTGACAGCACATTAGTGGCGGCGTTACAGTTATTGCCATTGTGTTCCCTGTACATTGCTAGATGTGTTAACTCTATACTGAGAATTAAATATGGATTAATTTTAAAGAACTCTCTGGAGACGTTGTCGATGCCTTTACCTTACGTCAGTCTGTTCATTGATGGCATATCTGAGCTTCAAAGTATCTGTGTCTTATGTCTTAAATGGAAGGTATCTAAGGGTACTTTCACACTAGCGTTAGAAGAATCCGGAAACTGCCTGCCGGATCCGGAAACCTGTATGCAAACGCATATCATTTGTTTCCGGATCAGGATGCGGATCCGTCTGACAAATGCATTGAAATACCGGACCCGTCTCTCCGGTGTCATCTGGGAAAAAAACATCCAGTTTTTATCTTTTTCACAGATTTAAATGTCTGCGCATGCGCAGACCGGGAAACCGGGTCTGTTTTTCCAGAACACTTGGTACCGGATCCGGCATTAATAAATTTCAAAGGAAATTAATGCTGGATCCGGAAAGTGTTCCAGAATTTTGGCATGCTGCTGTATTTTCTCCGGCCAAATACCATAAAAGGGACTGAACTGAGGACATCCTGATGCATAGTGAACAGACTGCTCTCCATTCAGAATGCATTGGGACAAAACTGATGCGTTTTTTTCCGGTATTGAGCCCCTAGGACGGAACTCAATACCGGAAAACTTTAACGCTGGTGTGGAAGTAGCCTAAGCGAACCATGGGTGATACTGTGAAAGAGACCAACATAGCATTACGTTTCTTAATCTGAAGCCTTCATATTGGTGATAAATATTAAAGGTAAACCTGTCCAGAGAATCCCCGAGCCTCTGAGATGTTCTGGACAAATGCAGTAAAAACCTGAAGAACATCGCAGACATTAAAAATGTCACGGGAAATAGGTCAATAAAAGGCTCCGCACACAGGAGAGGCTGGGACACCTGCTCACCCTCTGATCCTGGAGACCAGGTGTGCACATCCCAGATCTAAAGTCAGGCTTCATCTGATAGATCTACCCCCAGACTCTGAAGATGAAGAACAGCTTCAAGAAAACTCCTCACAGCTTCAGATCAGAGGAAGATGACAAGAACATGAGGGCTTCTCAATGCCATTAGTCTCCAGACACCTGGTACGGTCAATATCACAGGACGGCGAGACTGCTGTTATAAAGGGCGCTCCAGACTGAAGTTATAGGGGGTTCTCCAGACTGCTGTTATAGGGGCGCTCCAGACTGCACATCCAGACTGCTGTTATAGGGGGCGCTCCAGACTGCACATCCAGACTGCTGTTATAGGGGCGCTCCAGACTGCTGTTATAGGGGGCGCTCCAGACTGCACATCCAGACTGCTGTTATAGGGGGTGCTCCAAACTACACATCCAGACTGAAGTTATAGGGGGCGCTCCAGACTGCACATCCAGACTGCTGTTATAGGGGGTGCTCCAGACTACACATCCAGACTGAAGCTATAGGGGGCGCTCCAGACTGCACATCCAGACTGCCGTTATAGGGGGCTCTCCAGACTGCACATCCAGACTGCTTTTATAGGGGCTCTCCAGACTACACATCCAGACTGCTGTTATAGGGGGGCTCCAGAATACACATCCAGACTGCTGTTATAAGGGGCGCTCCAGACTGCACATCCAGACTGCTGTTATAATGGGCGCTCCAGACTATACATCCAGACTGCTGTTATAGGGGGCGCTCCAGACTGCACATCCAGACTGCTGTTATAGGGGGCGCTCCAGACTGCACATCCAGACTGCTGTTATAGCGGGCGCTCCAGACTGCACATCCAGACTGCTGTTATAGGGGGCTCTCCAGACTGCACATCCAGACTGCTGTTATAAGGGGCGCTCCAGACTATACATCCAGACTGCTGTTATAGGGGGCGGTCCAGACTGCACATCCAGACTGCTGTTATAGGGGGCGCTCCAGACTGCACATCCAGACTGCTTTAATAGGGGCGCTCCAGACTACACATCCAGACTGCTGTTATAGGGGGCGCTCCAGACTGCACATCCAGACTGCTGTTATAGGGGGTGCTCCAGACTGCACATCCAGACTGCTGTTTTAGGGGGCGCTCCAGACTACACATCCAGACTGCTGTTATAGGGGGCGCTCCAGACTGCACATCCAGACTGCTGTTATAGGGGGTGCTCCAGACTGCACATCCAGACTGCTGTTTTAGGGGGCGCTCCAGACTATACATCCAGACTGCTGTTATAGGGGGTGCTCCAAACTACACATCCAGACTGAAGTTATAGGGGGCTCTCCAGACTGCTGTTATAGGGGCGCTCCAGACTGCACATCCAGACTGCTGTTATAGGGGCGCTCCAGACTGCACATCCAGACTGCTGTTATAGGGGGCGCTCCAGACTGCACATCCAGACTGCTGTTATAGGGGGCTCTCCAGACTGCACATCCAGACTGCTGTTATAGGGGGCGCTCCAAACTACACATCCAGAATGAAGTTATAAGGGGCTCCCCAGACTGCTGTTATAGGGGCTCTCCAGACTACACATCCAGACTGCTGTTATAGGGGGCTCTCCAGACTGCACATCCAGACTGCTTTTATAGGGGCTCTCCAGACTACACATCCAGACTGCTGTTATAGGGGGGCTCCAGAATACACATCCAGACTGCTGTTATAAGGGGCGCTCCAGACTGCACATCCAGACTGCTGTTATAAGGGGCGCTCCAGACTATACATCCAGACTGCTGTTATAGGGGGCGCTCCAGACTGCACATCCAGACTGCTGTTATAGGGGGCGCTCCAGACTGCACATCCAGACTGCTTTAATAGGGGCGCTCCAGACTACACATCCAGACTGCTGTTATAGGGGGCGCTCCAGACTGCACATCCAGACTGCTGTTATAGGGGGTGCTCCAGACTGCACATCCAGACTGCTGTTTTAGGGGGTGCTCCAGACTACACATCCAGACTGCTGTTATAGGGGGCGCTCCAGACTGCACATCCAGACTGCTGTTATAGGGGGCGCTCCAGACTGCACATCCAGACTGCTGTTATAGGGGGTGCTCCAGACTGCACATCCAGACTGCTGTTTTAGGGGGCGCTCCAGACTACACATCCAGACTGCTGTTATAGGGGGCGCTCCAGACTATACATCCAGACTGCTGTTATAGGGGGTGCTCCAAACTACACATCCAGACTGAAGTTATAGGGGGCTCTCCAGACTGCTGTTATAGGGGCGCTCCAGACTGCACATCCAGACTGCTGTTATAGGGGCGCTCCAGACTGCACATCCAGACTGCTGTTATAGGGGGCGCTCCAGACTACACATCCAGACTGCTGTTATAGGGGGCGCTCCAGACTGCACATCCAGACTGCTGTTATAGGGGGCGCTCCAAACTACACATCCAGAATGAAGTTATAAGGGGCTCCCCAGACTGCTGTTATAGGGGCTCTCCAGACTACACATCCAGACTGCTGTTATAGGGGGCTCTCCAGACTGCACATCCAGACTGCTTTTATAGGGGCTCTCCAGACTACACATCCAGACTGCTGTTATAGGGGGGCTCCAGAATACACATCCAGACTGCTGTTATAAGGGGCACTCCAGACTGCACATCCAGACTGCTGTTATAAGGGGCGCTCCAGACTATACATCCAGACTGCTGTTATAGGGGGCGCTCCAGACTGCACATCCAGACTGCTGTTATAGGGGGCGCTCCAGACTGCACATCCAGACTGCTTTAATAGGGGCGCTCCAGACTACACATCCAGACTGCTGTTATAGGGGGCGCTCCAGACTGCACATCCAGACTGCTGTTATAGGGGGTGCTCCAGACTGCACATCCAGACTGCTGTTTTAGGGGGCGCTCCAGACTACACATCCAGACTGCTGTTATAGGGGGCGCTCCAGACTGCACATCCAGACTGCTGTTATAGGGGGTGCTCCAGACTGCACATCCAGACTGCTGTTTTAGGGGGCGCTCCAGACTACACATCCAGACTGCTGTTATAGGGGGCGCTCCAGACTATACATCCAGACTGCTGTTATAGGGGGTGCTCCAAACTACACATCCAGACTGAAGTTATAGGGGGCGCTCCAGACTACACATCCAGACTACACATCCAGACTGCTGTTATAGGGGCGCTCCAGACTGCACATCCAGACTGCTGTTATAGGGGCGCTCCAGACTGCACATCCAGACTGCTGTTATAGGGGGCGCTCCAGACTACACATCCAGACTGCTGTTATAGGGGGCGCTCCAGACTGCACATCCAGACTGCTGTTATAGGGGGCGCTCCAAACTACACATCCAGAATGAAGTTATAAGGGGCTCCCCAGACTGCTGTTATAGGGGCTCTCCAGACTACACATCCAGACTGCTGTTATAGGGGGGGGGGGGGCTCCAGAATACACATCCAGACTGCTGTTATAAGGGGCGCTCCAGACTGCACATCCAGACTGCTGTTATAGAGGGCGCTCCAGACTGCACATCCAGACTGCTGTTATAGGGGGCGCTCCAGACTGCACATCCAGACTGCTGTTATAGGGGGCGCTCCAGACTGCACATCCAGACTGCTTTTATAGGGGCGCTCCAGACTACACATCCAGACTGCTGTCATAGGGGGCGCTCCAGACTGCACATCCAGACTGCTGTTATAGGGGGCGCTCCAAACTACACATCCAGACTGAAGTTATAGGGGGCTCTCCAGACTGCTGTTATAGGGGCGCTCCAGACTGCACATCCAGACTGCTGTTATAGGGGGCGCTCCAGACTGCACATCCAGACTGCTGTTATAAGGGGCACTCCAGACTGCACATCCAGACTGCTGTTATAGGGGGCGCTCCAGACTGCACATCCAGACTGCTGTTATAGGGGGCTCTCCAGACTGCACATCCAGACTGCTGTTATAGGGGGTGCTCCAGACTATACATCCAGACTGCTGTTATAGGGGGTGCTCCAAACTACACATCCAGAATGAATTTATAAGGGGCTCCCCAGACTGCTGTTATAGGGGCACTCCAGACTACACATCCAGACTGAAGTTATAGGGGGCGCTCCAGACTACACATCCAGACTGCTGTTATAGGGGGCGCTCCAGACTGCACATCCAGACTGAAGTTATAGGGGGCGCTCCAGACTACTGTTATAGGGGCACTCCAGACTGCACATTTAGACTGAAGTTATAGGGGGCGCTCCAGACTTCTGTTATAGGGGCACTCCAGACTACACATCCAGACTGAAGTTATAGGGGGCGCTCCAGACTGCACATCCAGACTGCTGTTATAGGG